>NC_048308.1:56164752-56346506 GCF_013100865.1 Trachemys scripta elegans | reverse complement strand
TTTTTTTTGGCCCCGCCCCCCGCCATGCCCCCCCCCGCCAAGTCACCCCCCCCCTGCGTCCCGATATTTGTATTTGGTGATCTGGTCACCCTAGTTATACGCTTTACCCCCTGTCCTGATGGACAAGGAACAACCATATTATACCATGTTTGGTCTACAACCATGGTTCACAAATGTGTTTTTAACATATTTATTTTATTGTAGATGGGGCCTTATTTGACAGAGTTTGTAGGGTCTGGAGATTAGTCATAAAGATCTTCAGTATCTAAGTTTATTAACTTCTGTTATATATCTATGTAGCATTTGCCTCAACATGTGTTTAAATCTGACTAAAAGTCTGAAATAGAGGAGAGTTCATCTTCTGTTAAAATGAGAAAGCAGAGCTTGTTGATTTAAATCACCAAATGGAAAGCCACGATTTAAATAATCAATTTTAATCAACTTCTCTATTTGTACTTCAGTTACTTTGTAAAGAAAGGTGCATTCTCATTGGTTGATATCATTAAAACATGTTGATATACAACTAAATACAGCCTTTGGCAGGCAGCTCCTTGCCAGACTCCTGGCTTAGTTTTTGTCAGTTACATTTGAATTTGAAATTTCTGGGTTTTAGGTTGCTGTACAATCACATCTGATGAAGGTTCCCTAGCATACAACTAGGCGTTTAAACTCCACTGCATGAATCATGAACTCTAGTTACAGTCTAAGTTGGACTCATTGTCTTGAAGGTCATGTCCCTTCATGTAATTTTTCCCCTCTGTTTCACACCAGCATAACAGTCTTGTATCTAAAAAAGCTAAAATGGTCTCTCCTTAATTGTCAGCAAGTGTTGCTCTCTGGCGGTCAATTGACTTCCCCCTAAGAATGAGCATTGAGCTCTGCAACTGCTCTTAATGCTTATGATTCAGAGTTAGTCTTTAGTGTGTTAACAGATAGTTCTGCTCTGTTGGGTCAGCAAGCTGGCCTTGGGTAGTGATGTAAGTGTTGGCTGGTAGATACCATTGTAGGTCTATGATAGAGAAAGTTGGTAGGATAAGACATGGAGTCATATCTTGCATATCTCTGCTATTCTCAGATTTTTTTTGTGCAATGTATTTTCATTCTGATGAAAGTTTAAATGATAGTCATGTTCTGTAGCTAGAGGAGTTGACTGGTCTCTTCTTGTCTGTATTGCTGTTTCATTACAGAAGTTGGGTTTATTAATGCAGTGTTTGATCTGTACCTGTTGTGTGAGTGATTTTAATAAGCTGTATCTGAGGTTTTGGAATAATATAGTGAACATTGTCTGATGTTAGGAGTGACTTCTTTAAAATGGGAACTTATTTCTAGCAAGCAAATAGAGGAGGATTTTATATAGAATAGGATTTTGTGTTTTTTGTTTGTTTTTTAAACAAGGAAATTGCATGTGTGGAATGGAAACAATTTTCTGCACTCTTTCAGTTGTTATCTTCATTGTCACTGATTTATATACACATTTTGTAGGGGTAGTCGTTACTGATGATTACCTTTCACCAGTTCGTTCCAAAACTTATTGATATGGTAGATGCAGTTGCAGTTTATAGAATCATAGAAATGTATGGCTGGAAGGGCTCAAGAGATCAGATAGTCCAGCCCGCTGTGCTGAGGCAGGGCCAATTAAACCTACACCATTCTGGACAGTGTTTGTCCACCCTGTTCTTAAAAACCTCCAGTGATGGGGATTCCATAGCTTCCCATGGAAGTCTATTCCAGAGCTTAACTACCCCTTATAGTGGGAAAGCTTTTCCCAACATCTAACCTAAATCTCCCTGGCTGCAGATGAAGCCCATTACTACTTGTCCTACCTTCAGTGAACATGTGGAACAACTGATCACAGTCCTCTTTATAACAGCCCTTAATATATTTGAAGACTGTTATCAAGTTCCCCCTCAGTCGTCTTTTCTCAAGACTAAAAGTGCTTAGTTGTTTTTATGTTTCTTTGTAGGTCAAGTTTTCTAAACCTTTTTCTCATTTTTGTTGCTCTCCTCTGGACGGTTTCCAATCTGTCCATGTCTTTCCTAAAGTGTGGCATCCAGACTTGGACACAGTAAGCCAGCTGAGGCCTCTCCAGTGCTGAGTAGAGCAAGACAATTGCCTCCCATGTCTTATGACACTCCTGTTAATACATCCCAGAATGACATTAGCCTTTTTCACAGCTGTATCACATTGTTGACTCTCGTTCAATTTATGATCCACTATAACTCCCAAATCCTTTTCAGCAGTGCAACTGCCTAGTCATTTATTCCCCATTTTGTAGTTGTGCATAAGATTTTTCTTTCCTAAGTAAAGTACTTTACACTTTATTAAATTACATCTTGTTGATTTCAGACTATCTATTACACTTAAATAATTAGGATGACTGGAAGTCTCAGGAGTAGTAATTAGATAAAGAACATTTCATCTCTGAGTTTAGAAGTGGCTAGATTAGGAATAACTAAATACTGCAATCTAGGGTTAATTTTTGGAGACGTAGGAAATTAATTTGGGCTTTGTGGGTAAGTGTCCACTTTGCACAATCACTGTCACAGTGGCTGGCTGATGCCATGTTGCCCCTCTCTGCAGAGAGGCCAAAAATTAAATGGACATATAAAAATGGAACTACTACCCTGCAATCTTTATAGCAGATTGTAGGTGAAAGTTGTGATCCAGAACTGTTTGCCCTGCACCGGAGACAGAGGTTGAGTTCGTTTAGGTGAGCAGTGATATCAGTTAAAAACATGAGCTTACATAGCCATTTGTCATCATCCAGTTTGGGGTAGTTTTGTTCTTTTTCCGACAAAACAGTTTACAAAGCGCACCAAAACCTTGCCATGACTTAGCCACCGAATGTTGCTGTGAAGTGGGATGTCGTTATAAGCACTGTCCATCTCTTCTAGCAGTGCTTGAAATTGTCTGTGAGTCAAAGCAGATTGAGCAACAAGGAAATTCACAATTCGCACCACTGTATTCATCACATTATTAAGCTCTGAATTAGAAATTTTAGCACACAGGTTTTCTTGATGGATGATACAGAGAAATTTGACTGTCGGATGGCCAATTTGATCTTCAAGTAACTTTACAAATCCCTTCTGTTTTCTGACTATGGCAGAAGCACCATCTGTTGTCACGCAAAATATTTTTCTGAAGTCAACTCCTCGTTCATCAAAATGGTTTACAAAACTTTCGAGTATATATTCTCCCTTTGTTGTGCCATGCAGGGGTTTAAGGCAACAAAGTTCCTCTAGGATTTCATCGGAAGCACAATATCTTGCAACAACTGCCAAAAGTGGAATGTCATTTATATCCACGCTCTCATCAACTGCAACACTAAACACTGCTGTGTCTTTTAATGCAGTCGTCTGCTTTTCTTTAATGTTTTCTGCCATTTCACTTATGCGTCTCTCAACTGTTCTGGCAGAGATGGGCAGTTCTTTTATTCTAGATATGATTGTATCTTTATTTGGAAAATCATTGAACAAAATCTCCCAACTGCTGAGAAACTTTTTATATATTCCCCATCTGTAAACGGCTTTCCGTTTTTTGCAATGCACTGTGCAATCTTGTAACTTCCTTCTGTAGCTTGATTTTTACTTACACGTAAGCTTTTAAAAACACTGTTTTGCTTCTCATAGGCTGCTGCTGCTTTTTTGATTGATTCAGTCTTGTCTGCTTCGTTAAGAAAAGTTTTATTGTGCTTCGTTTCAAAATGTCGTTGAACACTTAATGTACGACAAACAACACTTTCATAACAGAAAGCACAAATAGCATGGTCCTTATTTTCAATAAATCCAAATGAGTCTGTCCAAGCAGGCTGAAATGATCGGACATCTAGCTTCGCTTTCTTAGGAGCTGCCATTTTGTCAAATGTTCCCTTCAACTCTCAGTTGGAAAAAAAATGGTGATAGAAGGCAGGCACAAGGTCAAATGCAGTGTGGTCTCATATAAGCAATTTTAAGATGGGGGTGCTAAGCTGCACCCCCTCTTGCCTTGTGTGCAACCCTCACTGTCCCAGGCTGGGGACAGTGGGCCACAGCAGGGAGGCTGCAGAGCACTGATCCAAGGCCAGGAGCAGAGCCCAGGGTGGCCTGCTGGGACTCCAGGCCCGAAAGCAGGCTGAGCAAGGCTGGAGATCCAGACCTGGCTGGCAGGAGTTCAGTGGCTGGAACCCCAGATCAGTAGCTGAGGTGAGTGGGGCTGGTACGGCTGAGCGGGGCGAGAGGCCTGGACCCTGTCTGGCAGGGAGCCTGCGCAAGGTGAGTGGGGCTGCGGCGGGTGGGGGACTCCGGCTGGCAAGGGGCCAGCAGCCAGAACCAGAGCAGTGACTAAGCGGCTCAGCCCGCCCCACTCTGGGGTTTCCGCCGCTGGCTCCTGCCAGCTGGGGCCTCAGCACACTGCCAGCCGGGGGTTCCTTCACCCAGGCCAGCAGCGGGTGCTGAGTGGGACCGGCGGTGGGACCCCGGCTGGCAGGAGCCATTGGCGGAAAGCCCCAGAGCGGCGGCAGGCTGAGCGGCTCAGCCCGCCCTGCGTGCCATCAAAAATCGGCTCACGTGCCACCTTTGGCATGTGTGCCATAGGTTGCCAACCCCGATATAGAGCTAGAGAGCAGAAATACGGTAAAGCTGTAGAGTTAAAGTAAATGCACCAGGCATGGTAATTATTTTTAAATTACTTTATGATGGATCCACAATACCCTGTCTGTGTGTTAACAATAAATTAATTTTGGTTTTGAGGAAAATGTTCTAAAGCGTTGCATGGACTCTTCTCAGTAATTGATTTATGTGAGGCAACAGTCTTTTGAGGTGTGAGCAGCTACTGCGTTCCTAACTCAAGCCTTTCTGTTTTACATTTTTAGCTTTAGAGTATTTTATTTAAAATATTTTTAAAAACTGGGTGTCGATTATTTTGTGATGATGAGTATTTTGGTAATTTTATTAATAAAAGTCCACATAGCAAAACATTTCTCGAAGTATATTTAAAGTTGTTTTTAACCTTTATTACTTGTTTTAAAAATGTGTGAGCCTCAGTGGAAACAAAAATACCAGTCTTGGTCTTGCAGTGTTTTTTAATGTTTGTTGTAAATCTCCACTGCTTGTTTGAAAAGAGAGACCTCTCCTGGATTTATGATGATATAGTGAAAGGAACCCTTTTCGAGCAGGAAGTGGATTAAGAAAGCTGGAAAATGTTTTGCAGCATCCAGCATTTGAATGGCAAGGTAGGGAATTTCTTGCCGATATCATGCTTCAGTGGGGTAATTCTTGGCCAGGGTGGATGTGTACTTTTTCAAAATTGATGCAGTGGGGCTTGCTAAATGGCTTGGGAAAGAAGATACAGATAGGCCAAAAAGAGGCCTCTTTTTTTTGTAGATTGGAGGTGTGCATGTGTGTTCCTAAGCCCTATGGGGAGGGAAGAGCTGGAGTTGCCTTTTTTTGATTGGATCAGAGAATTAGCTACTGAGGTGGTATTAATATGGTTTGAAAGGGCAGGCTTCTTGGGTGTAAGGTGATGGAATGGAGTCGTCAGGGACTTATTAATATAATAACTGTGGAGAAGAGGGCTAGATTGTGGGACCTCTCCCAGTCCCCTCTCCCTTAGGATCTTTAGCAGATCCTATGTTCAGCCTGTCAGCTTCTCACCCCCAGCCTTTAACCCTTTCATCTCTCCTTTAGGTACTTAGGTTGTACTCCTGGAGTGGGGACAGAGTAGTAGGATCCCCTGCCCTGCACTTCAGGTGTTCTAGCTTGGATCCCACATGTTTTGTAGACTGTTTGGCTTTCTGTCTATACACCTCTACCTCGATATAACACTGTCCTTGGGAGCCAAAAAATCTTACCGCGTTATAGGTGAAACCGCGTTATATTGAACTTGATTTGATCTGCCGGAGTGCGCAGCCCTGCCCCCCCCGGAGCAGTGCTTTACCGTGTTATATCGGGTCGCATTATATTGAGGTAGCGGTGTACTATATTCCTTTCCTATGTTAGTAGGGCATTAAAGGTCCCACTTTGTAGCTAGGAAGTAGTGGGTAACATAGAAGAGAGATTTACGGAGGTAGATTCAAATATGTGGGGAGATTTTAAATAAAAGACCCCAATTTTTTTTTTTGTTACACAGTTTTCAAAGAACAATGGATATGTTTAGGATGTAAAAAATTCAAAATACATTTAAAAAGATGTGCTCAATTGTTGCTAACCAGGGCTGTAGCAGAAGTTACATTAGACTGCCATCTTAATGGGGCCTTTCTGTACAGGTATGTTTGGTGAAGACTTTTTTTTAAAAGCTTTGTCCATGTACTATATATTCAGTTTATGCTAAACTGGAAAATGTATCAATCCTCCTCTTGCCCAGACAGCTGAGGCTGACAGGTAATAATGACTTCTCCTCACTATGTGAATCCTTTTTAAAATAGTTGTTTACCACTTTTTGGTCTCTCAAAGTGCAAGTGGCATGCTGTTGGAATTAAGAATAGCAACGTTTTCTGGAATTAAGAATAAAATTTTCTCAATGGTTATTCTTTAATTTATAAATATCCAGTATTAGATGAAATAGTATGTATTTTGCAATGTATAGTGCATGGATTTGTTCTTCCTTATGATGTAATAAAACCTATATATTTTCTTTTAGCAAAGTTTAAGTTTGGATGCAACTAAAAAGATTGTTTTTACCTGGGAATCTTAGTTAATTTTTTACTCCAGTTATCTTATGTTCTGGTCTAGGATATGAACTGGAGAAATAGTATTCTATCCTTTTACATTTAGGTATCTGTTTGTTTTAATTCTGGTAGATCCAAAGCACTTTGCAAATTCTGTGTATATGTGTATGATAGCTAATAAAATAAAAACCTGGAACACTTCTTCACCCACTGTTGAACGTAGCCATCTGGGGTAAGATACATCAGCTATCTAACAGTCCACAACATGGTTACATAAAAACGACTAAATGAGGACCAGAGAGAGAATGTGTGTATAAAGTAATATAAAATTGTGACCATGTCTAATTAATACCACTTTGTAATCTGTAGAAAGTAATCCATGAACCTTTTAATGATGATAACTGATAGTCTTGACATTTTAAAAAATGTTCATAAAATGCAAGACATGATTGCTTTGGGAAAATAGTTTGTATTTACATTTTTATTCTATAGGTGGGATGCCAGGTGAGCATACAAACAGGCTATTTTGTCAGTCTTCATCCTAGATAGTGCTTGTATTTGGACACATGTACCCATTGTTGGCCTGATAACATACACCCTCTTAAGCATGTCCTGGAAGTGTCAAAACAGTCAGCTGTACTGATGTAATCAAACAAGTATGTCAGCATGTGGAAGTTTTGTTGAGTAGACCGGTAGGTAAATCATATAATAGAAAAGACTAAAATAAAAAAACGCTCTTCTATAAAAATATTCTATAAATCTTTTAATTTTTTCTCTTTTTCGCTCTTTAACCTACCTTTAGATCCAATGTCTGAAACGTAAATGTGGATTTTTATCCAAAGCTAACATCTTTGGGGTAAGATTAAGTGAAGACCTGAGCCAGTAGTTTAAATGAGAACATAGAAATCAGTTGTTTTTTTTATTGTTTTTCGTAATTAGTTTATTTTCTGACTTTTGATATTTTAATTTTAGAGAAATTATTGCTCATTTTTAGTAGTAAAACTTGTTGGTTCCCACACCACTCCCTCTCTGGAGAAAAATAAAACCAGGACCCACTGCAAACTCCTGCCTCCAGAAATGAATGAGCACGAGGAACCTTTAGACTTCTATTTAAAAGTTTTGTGTTTTTGGTGTAATGTTTTACAAAAACAGACAAACAACCCCACCGTGTTTTAGTTTTTGCTTTTAGATTTCATCAGTTTTAACCTAAAACTGGAAAACACAATCTGTTACATGCCAAAAGTGTATGTATTGTACATTAGGATTAATGTTTTTAAAAACATGCAGAGCAAGATTGTATTTGTTTGTTGCTCCTTGTAATATAGCCATTTTGCAGGGAGCAACTCGTGTAACATTTAAATCTGACTTACGCTTTTTAAAGTTTCGTAAATTGACCAGTTTTTGGGAAAACTGCTAGTGTTGAAGTACTCAGTGGAGTATTTCATAAGCTGCCAAGAGGAGGTACTTAATAAACAATGGACACAATCTTTATGCTGTGGGTGATGTTGTTTCTGCTGGGTGTGTGGGGGCCAAAGATTGTGTACACACTTTGGGCAGTTGCAGTATGCTCTTTGTTACAAAGTTATAGCTACAGTGTTCTATTGACTATTCTTTTGCTGTGTAACTTAACTCCTGACTGCTGGTTGGGCAGAAAATTTCTGAAGTAAGTTAATGATTGTGCCATTGGAATGCCCTCCGTTTCTGTCCTTTTGCATTAAGAACATTAGGACTTTTCTAAAATTTGACTGAAGCTTTTGAATTGCTATCTTTCAACTATTGGGATATTTTCTTAGTACAGCAGGTTTGTTCATATGTAAGGGGAAACTCTGACTTGGAAAGAGTCACTGGTTCTTCACACTCATTAATTTTTATCACTAAATCTGTAGTGCTGCCCTCCCATTCCCATTCACTGCACCTCCACTATACATCTAACAGTAGTAACAATGGGTCTGATGTATGTTTCTGCTGATAGCCTTCTAAGTCTCCGTGTTTCAACAGAAGTCAGCTTTCTTTCTTACTGCAGATTTGTTCTGAATTTCAGAGCTAGAGGGCAAAGAGCCTTTGTTGTTTAAAATATACAGCAACATTCAGTGCTTAGCCCAGCGTTATAAAATATATATTTTGTTTTCCTACTGGAACCCTGACATTGCTTCATATAGACCAATGATTGTTGGAGACTGTTTTATAAAGCATATTTCTACATCCTTTATGCTAGGTTTCTCCAAAGAAATAGCCACATTTGCACTTACTGCAGAACTGGCCTTACCTTTTTGGACTCACCTGGTGTGTGGTGTTTTTATACTGTGACCACTTGTTCAAAATCTTCCAATCTACAGTAATCATTTGAAGATAGGATGGAAAGAGGAGTCATTGTCTAGGACCTGATAGAAGCAAATACTGTATCAATCTTGTTTCAAAGACAGTGATTTGTTGCTTTTCTGTAAGTGGAGGAATCCTTGTGCTGGTTTTTGTTTTGTTTTCTGTGAGTCTTTTGTGAGGTTATATAATGAAATTATAGTGATTTAATTACTTTAAAAGTACTCATTCTAAGATGATTAATAATTCCAGAAAATTTGCAGATATTTTACTTAAATGTCACTGGTTGCTGTGTAGTACAGATAAATGATGAGAAATACTTATTATTCTATGGAGATATACCTATCTCATAGAACTGGAAGGGACCTTGAAAGGTCATAAAGTCCAGTCCCCTGCCTTCACAGCAGTACCAAGTACGGTCTCTGACAGATTTTTGCCCCAGATCCCTAAATGGCCCCCTCAAGGATTGAACTCACAACGCTGGATTTAGCAGGCCAATGCTCAAACCACTGAGCTATCTCTCCCCCCAATCTGAACTGATTTGGTTGTGATCCTGCAATTAGCGCCATGCAGGAAGACCCATATGCCTATACAAAATCCCACTGATTTTTAGTGGGCTCTGCATGGACATAAGTCCCCTCACGTAGGTCATATTTCAAGTTCAGGATCAAAGAATGTTTTAACACATTCTAAAACAGGGTTAGTCAATTTTTTTTTGGTCAGTGTCCAAATTTTGTGGTTAAGGTATAGTCAAGGAGCAGACTCCAGAGAAAATAATGATTTAAATAATTAAATAAAAAAGATTGTTTGGGTCCGTTCAAAAGCGTCTGGTGGTCTGTATTTGGCCTGCGGTCCGCCTATTGACTACTGCGGAGATAAGAGAAGAGGGAGGCACACGTCAGGACCCTAATTGTTCCCTGGGTGATCACTACTTCCCACCACCCAACACAGATGTAATGAGGTTGAGTAGTGCCCGTATAAGAAAAATTAAAACTACTGATTATTCCTAAAAGAAGGTTTTTAATGACTTTCAACTATAAAGGCATCACAGACAAAATAAGAAAAGCAAGATTAAAGACCAGCACTGAATAAGGATTAATATAAATGGCAAGTTATACTGAAGACAAGCACAAGTTCATGTAAAGTTGTTATTCATTAGCTATTTACTACTATCTTAACACTATAGTATCGATACTATAATACTATAAAAATAATCAGATATCACGTAGAGATTCCTGTAAGAAATTGCATGAAAATGTCTGATTACAGAAAATTCATACTGTCCCTTTAAGTTCACCCTATTTTTATTTGTTGTAAAGGCTAACAGTTGAAATTTAACCTAATGTGATCTGCTGTTCCGCTTAATATATGTTTTACTAATATTGAGAGAAAGGGACTTTTTACTAACCGTTTGTATTGGAGAAGGTACAGTAGTAACTTAAACAGTATAGAATGGAACAGTTACATACACTTTGTAAACACATCATAGGATTTCAGCATCTTATTCTCACTAATCCACCTAGGCTTGGCTCATGTGTGTGCACACTTTAGCGTGAGTGAAAGAGCCCTGTTGCGTTGAATGTACAACTGAAAGTGCTCAGTAATACAGTAAGATAATCCAAGGTACTCTTAAACTATACTGAAGTCATTAAAATATACTGACAATAAGAAGGTGCAGTCTTCGAAGTTCAGTGATCCTGAAGTGATCTGAGGTGTACAAAATCTTTATTAGCAACATAAGTCCCTAGCTAATGGCTCCTACATTATGTTGGCAAGTATACTGACTTTTCTCGGTGGTGGCAGTTTCCCTGAAGTGATTTTGAAACTTTTAACCTTGTAGTAAATAGATATCAGAACAAAATGCTTGTGATGGGAAGAAGGAACACTTTTTAAGACATGCTGCTTTTATGGTTTGGATCTTCTGATTTTTATATTCTGAAGATTCAGGGTATTGATTGTGCTTAATCTTGTAAAAATACTAATTTCCTTTTAATAAGTGTGTCTTATGGGTATCTTTTATATGTACTGTTGGTTATCAAATCTCATTTTTAGTGTTCTTTCTATCTTTGTGTTTTATACTGCTGCCAGTCACTACAGCATCTGAACACCTTCCGTATAAATTCTGTTACAAAGTCCCTAGTAAATTTCACATAATCTCTTTCTCTTCCTTTTTAGGGTAAAACACTGTTTGGTGTGTTGTGTTTGTTACAGATTTTTTTTTTTTTTTGGGGGGTGGAATGGAGTTTTAGTAGATCGGGTAATGCTTTTTAGCTGGTAATTTCTGCAGTTTGTCTATGATGCAGAAAAATGTATTAAGTAAAATAAGTATAGTGTCTAGTTTTCCAAAGCCCATCTTGTGTCTTTGTTTTGATTATCTCAGATTTTCTATTTTCATCTTTCACAGAACTGAGGAATATTTTAAAGCTTGACAGATGCATTCCAGACTGGAAAACTGCTGCATTATTCCTCCTCCTCCTCCTCCTCCTTCTTTAGAGAACTGACTTCTTAAAACAGAGGTAAAGAGCACATGCTATAGCATGGCACATGCTATAGCAAATTTTTATACCAATCATGACAAACAGAATCATGACTTTTTAGTAACTTCTCCTCTGGTGTTTCCTGTGGTGTCTTTAAATAACCGTATTCAGGTGTCATGCAAATTATGACGGCTAATCACTGGCTTCCGAAATCTACTTGCGAATGACATTGTTTGATATTTTTGTTTCCAGAGCTTGCTTTATTTAGTTATCTTCTATTATTGATAGTATTTAATGCAAAAAGCAGTGCTACTGAAACGAGCTACTAGAACAGGTACTTCTTAAATTCAAGTAAATCTACTGTTGTTACTATTACTACCACTGTTTAAGTACCCA
This sequence comes from Trachemys scripta elegans, assembly GCF_013100865.1. Taxonomy (NCBI): domain Eukaryota; kingdom Metazoa; phylum Chordata; order Testudines; family Emydidae; genus Trachemys; species Trachemys scripta. Next base: position 56,334,674 of record NC_048308.1, on the reverse strand, counting down.
ACAAATACTGCATGCTTAAAAAACACTTAAGACAGATCCTTGCCATGAAGAGCGAATATTCACAGAGCGTGATCATATAACTACTTAGTGGCCAGTGCAGTGCTTACTGTCATGAGTAGTCCAATTCAAACAAGCAAAGTGCCAAAGAAATATGCCTTGATGTTCTAAAAAAAAAATCAATGTTGGGATATTTATTTCTACTTTAATATCTTCCATTTATCAAACTCTCAGTTCTTCTGTTAAATCAAAAATTTTCCAACAAAAATAAAAAAATTTCCAACAAAAATCAAAATAGAAGGGAGGTTATAGATTCATAGAGTGAGTGTGTGTGTGTGTGTGTGTGTGAGAGAGAGAGAGAGACCAGAGGAGACCATTGTAATGATCTAGTCTGCCCTCCTGTATAATTTTGGCCATAGAATTATACAGTAATTATTATATCAAGCCTATTGAACTAGAGCACATTTTTTAGAAAATATTTAAATATTTGTTAAAAACAAATAAAAAAATTTAATTTAATATTTTGAACCCTGCACCTACTTTCAGTTTTTTCTTTCCAATTTCTCAATTTTTTTGGTTTATAATACTCTCCTATTACTGTGTGAGAGAGACCTGGATCTTGCAAATACTTGTGCATGTGATTAACATTATGCGTGTGAGTAGTCTCACTGACATCAGTGAGACTACTTATGTGTAAAGTTAAGCACGTGCATAAGGGTTTGCAGGGTTAAAACCAAACATGAATATATTCTATTCCTTTTCTCTCTCTTTTTTTTAAATTTTCCTTTTCCTGAAATTTTCTATTTATGGTTTTGTTCCTTGCAGAAGGGCTAAATGTTTCAGAACAAAGAGCTTGTAGTTCAAAGGAGGTAGATGACATCTGTGAGAATTTCAAAATTGGTGAATGCTATAGGTTTTGGCAAAAGTCAGGTTAAATCCCTGCCCCCCACAACTTCTAGATATTTTGCGTTGTTTCATCTTTTCTCTCTTTGGGAACACTTGCCAGTGACCAAAATACCCTTTAAAGTACAGATCCCTCATAAAGTACTTTCTGTTTCTCATTTCCTTAAGGCAAGACTTTTTTTCAGCTCCAGGTTTTAAGGTCCTGTCAAAGGCATAATACTGATGCAGCCACTCTCAGTGCCTGTAGTTTTATTTGGACATCTTATCTGTCTGCACTTCTGAAGCATCCATTGTTCCATGAACAAATGTTTACCCCTTTTTCCACAGCAAGATTTAAGAAATAAGCCTACTCTGTCGCACAAGTAAAGTCTCCTGCAGCAATATAGAGGTTGGGGGAAATGACACAACTTCAAGGAGCCCTGGTGGAATATTGACTCATCTTTATCTAGGTTATATACAATTTCCACAAGGAAAGGCACTTAATGTAACACAGACTTTGTTTTCATCTGTTTTGCTTGCTTCCCTTCACCATTTTCACCATCTTAGAATACACTTTTTCCCTCCAGATGCCTCATGTAGCCCCCAAAATCTTCCATACTACTCTGCCTAATTGTTCTGATCCCATTCCAGCACACTCTTAATTGCCTTCCTTCTGGCTGCAGAGACTGGGATGGGACAGTGTTCAGAGCACACAAGTATAGGTGTCAGAAACAGTGTCATCCCCTCCTCCCCCGCTTTTTTTTTTTTTAATTGAACACGTTCCTGTCTGGGAGAAGGTGTGCTGTGACCTGGCCAGCACCCAGGTCCTTTTCTTTGTCACGCCACATGCAATGTGACAACCAGGCCCCACTCTGCATTGTGCTGTGTGCCGGCCCCCCTGCCAAAATCACAGCAGTGGCTCCTCTTGGTGCCAGGGGAGCAGCCAGATCCAGGAAGTGGGACAAACCCAGCATGCGAGGGTGAGAGGCTCACTAGCAGGGAGGGTAAGGTAAAGAGTGGGGGAGGAAGGCGCTCTGGAAGGGTCAGGCTGGTGGGATGGGGGAGGCAAGGACTCCGGGAGGGCTGGGCTGGAGAAGGCAGGGGGCTCCCTCGAGGGCTCTGAGAGGGTCAGGCTGGCGGTAGAGGTGGTGGGGGGTGAGGGGGAGGGAAGTTAGAAGAGCTCCCTCAAGGGCTCTGGGAAGGGTTGGTCTGGTGTGGATGGGGAGTGCTTGAGAGGGGAAGAGGAGGGTCAGCTGTTTGTCTTGTGGTATTATTGACTCAGTTTTCCTATGGAAACAGTATCAGCAAGGGTTTCTTTCACATGGCAGCTCAGGATCTGGGACGTTATTCTTCACCATTCCCAGGGGACCAGGAACTTACTTTTTAACTCTGGATGGTAGTGTTAATGGATGTAGTTGCTAGGCCATTTCTGTGCCTTTCCCTCTATCCACCCAGCTAATAGCAAAACAGGAGGAGGAGAAGAATGAGATTTTGTTTTATATCATAGAGCTAGGGTCGGCAACCTTCGGCATGCAGCCAATCAGGGTAATCCACTGGCAGGCTGTGAGACATTTTGTTTATGTTGACCATCCGCAGGCATGGACCCCCGCAGCTCTCCCGCACTGCTTACCGCAGCTCCCGTTGGGCGGGAACAGCGAATCGTGGCCACTGGGAGCTGCGGGGGACCGTGCCTGCGGCTGGTCCACATAAATAAAATGTCTCGCGGCTTGCCAGCGGATTACCCTGATGGGCTGCGTGTTGAAGGTTGCTGACCCCTATCCTAGAACAACCTTCAAACCATAGCCAGAGTGTCTTCCTGTCTTTCTTTCTATTCCTTTCTCTGTGACCCTCAGACCTTTATATCCCTGAAATGGAGTTAAAACTCCATCTGATCTGGTTTCTGTGGTGAGTCAGTATAGTGGCTCTGCAGCTTCACATAGGGTCTGAAGTCTGAGCTCTGGACAAATGCATGTAATTCTGAACACTGTCTGGGATGTTACTGAATAGAATACGTAGGGCTGACTTGTAAGTGTCCCTATTTGGAGGGGAAGGCCACCCCTCTGGTTTTTCTATAGAAATGGAAGCCAAAGGCAAACCCATGTGCTAGGTCACAATGCCACTGTCTCAAATTTGGCCCTCACCCCACACTTCTGCACTCTTTCCAGCGCCACTGCTCACAAGTGTCACTGCTACGTTGTCTGGCAGGCTGGCTACAGAACTGTACAACATGTTCCTTTACTCCCTGGCCAGGGCAGGAATATCCTGATTTGGGAAAGAAAAAGTATTGTAATAGGGAAACTATTTGAATGATACCAAGTTCCTTTCACTGTTTGTTAAGAGAGAAGTGAGTTTCCTGTGGATATGAGAGGTCTGTGTTAAATCTCTCCAAATACGTAATGGCTCCAATCTCCTTACACTTATTTTTAAGCCTTCTTAAACTTTGGGAAAAGAGATTTAACACAATCTCTTTACTGTGAACTATAAACAAAAGAGTTGAAAAAGAAAAGAAGGCTATTTAATACATGTGACAAGGCACAAACCTTATTAAAGTCTTCGTGTGTGTTAGTAATGCCTCTGGCCAGAAGTAATCACGTTAAAACAGTCTGTACTCAGCTCTATAACAATTAACCTATGTGTTGAGGAACAGTATTCACATTTTAAAATATAATCTCACTAGCTCCAACCAGGAGTAATTTTCAGCATAAATGCAATTTCAGACAATCGTATTAATAAATGAATGTAACTGTGACGGGTTGGATCACAGAAACCCCCTTGGGAGGTGCTACCCGATGTGCAAAGTCTACCCCTGCTTCTGTTTTCCCTGACAGCTCAGGACTCCAGCACCCTGTCTTGCTGAGCCAGCCACTCCCGTCTGGCTCTAACACAGATCCAGGGTCCAAATCACTTGTCCCAAAGCTGCAGGTTTACCTGAAAACAGCTCACGGTAGTGTGCTTGTCATTAGCACTCAGATGCCCAACTCCCAATGGGGTCTAAACCCAGATAAATCCATTTTACCCTGCATAAAGCTTATGCAGGGCAAACTCATAAATTGTTCGCCCTCTATAACACTGATAGAGAGATATGCACAGTTGTTTGCTCCTCCAGGTATTATTATACATACTCTGAGTAAATTACTAAATAAAAAGTGATTTTATTAAATACAGACAGTAGGATTTAAGTGGTTCAAAGTAGTAACAGACAGAACAAAGTAAGTCACCAAGCAAAATAAAATAAAATGCGCAAATCTATGCCTAATCAAACTGAATACAGATAATCTCACCCTCAGAGATGCTTCAGTAAGTTTTTTTTCTCAGACTGGACACCTTCCAGGCCTGGGCACAATTCTTTCCCCTGGTACAGCTCTTGTTGCAGCTCAGGTGGTTGCTAGGGGATTCTTCATGATGGCTCCTCTCCCTCTCTTCTCCTCCACCCCTTTATATATTTTGCATAAGGCGGGAACCCTTTGTCCCTCTGGGTTTCCCCACCCCCCCTCACTGGAAAAGCACCAGGTTAAAGATGGATTCGAGTTCAGGTGACATGATCACATGTCACTGCAAGACTTCATTACTGGCTTGCCAGCACACACATATACAGGGAGACTCACAGGTAAACAGCCATCTGCAGACAATGGGAGTCATCAAGATTCCAAACCATCATTAATGGCCCACACTTTACATAATTACAATAGGCCCTCAGAGTTACATTTTATATTTCTAGTTTTAGATACAAGAGTGGTACATTTATACAAATCAGATGATCATACGCAGTAGGTTATAAGCTTTGTAATGATACCTTTTGCATGAAGCATATCCCAGTTACGTTACATTCACTTATTACCATATTTTCTTTAAAACTATCCCAGTTACATTATATTGACTTATTATCAAGTTTTTATAAAACCATATAGACTGCACAACGTCACAGTAACCATAATCAATTTGTTCTATATTCTTTGTACACAGAAAGAAGTTCCCTTCCTCCATTATTACAACACTAGATTATACTTGACCTAATGTACATTTTATGAAGCTTTTTTCCAGTTTGCGTTAATATTAATGCAATGCTTGTCCCTTCCCTTATTCTCCTAACAATGATCTAAAACTTCCTCCCCTTTTCTTGTCTATCCCACTATTACAAACCATGAGTATTAAAAAGTTTGTCTTCCTACACTGTAGATCAGCTATGCTTTTTGTGATAAAGAAATTGAGGAAATCCTTCATTTAGCAGAGAGGAATGGTTAAAAGGATAATTTATCAATTGTGGTTTTTTGGAGGGGAACTGTGTACTCTGAGGGAAGAATTCTTCCTTTGCAATGATTAATTTCTTCTACTTGCTCTTTTGTTAAATCTAAAAGCTGTCTCGCCTATATAGATGATTTTCTCACTTGGTATTCCTAAAGGCTATACTGTATTTTTTATATTTTCTCCTGGGTTCTCAAAGATGTGTGAAGAGTCTTTGTGGGGGAGGTTGGAGCGGAAGGAGTTTTATCACATGTAGTAACATTTATTTTGAGGCCTTTGTCCTGCTGTCTTCAAACAGATTTGCACTTTGTTTTCTGTGCTTTGCTACTGATAACAGAAATCATCTGTCAGGGGTGACTAATATAATAACAATCTTATCTGGGTCACTTGTAGCAATTGAACCTAGGACATCTGGCTCTAAAACAGCGATCAGCAAACTTTGGCATGGGACTGCCAGGGTAAGCCCCCTGGCGGGCCGGGCCGGTTTGTTTACCTGCCGCGTCCGCAGGTTCGGCCGATTGCGGCTCCCACTGGCCGCGGTTCACCGTCCCAGGCCAATGGGGGCTGTGGGAAGCGGCATGGGCCGAGGGATGTACTGGCCGCTGCTTCCCGTCCCCCCCATTGGCCTTGAGCAGCGAACCACGGCCAGTGGGAGCTGCGATCGGCCAAACCTGCTGACGCGGCAGGTAAACAAACCGGCCTGGCCCGCCAGGGTGCTTACCCGGGCGGGGTGTGTGCCAAAGGTTGCTGATCCCTGCTCTAAAAGCATGTGATTCTACAGCTTCTAAAAGGCATTAGGGCCAATGGGGGAAGCCACTGAGCAGGAGCTCAATAAGACCAGGAAAGGAAAACTGTTTAGCCGGCAGCATGTAAAGGAGTGACTGACTGAGCAGGTGAATATAGAGGGCGAGCTGAAAGGAGATGGAAAAGGAAGAAAGCAGTAGCAGATCTCTCCCTTTGAATTCCACTCTTTTGATCAGTGTCTTCCCCTTCTGATCTCCGTGCTTTATTCATGCATCGCCTCTCTCTTCCTTCCTTTCCCAAATACAAATAGGGTGACCATTAGCTCCTGCAGCAGCCCCCAGCACTTTTCCTTTTCCACAAAGGTACCCTGCATCTCTCCTACCATGGGTGGCTCACTGGCTGTGCCAGGGTCTGGATTCTTCTCTTGGACAGCAAGTGGCAAATTTGCTCCAGCTGTTGCTGCTCTTTTTCAGCACTTTCAGTCTCGTACTCTGCCTGGCGAGCACGTTCTAGCCACTACGCTGTGGAGGTGCAGCCAGGAAGTTGGGCCGCCAAGGGGAAAAAGTGAAATCTAATAAAAGCTTAAAAAAAAAAAAAAAGTTATTGCTCATGAGCCTCTTGAATTTATAAACGCATCAATAGGGAGCAAGCCACACTTCAAAGCCCCCTTGGCTTTTTTTTTTTTTTTTATAAGAGTGTCAGTATTTTAAAAAGGGTGACCTGAATAAATTCAGCATTCTCCCTGTCTACATTTTCTCAATAATTTTAGTTAGAAAAGAGATTCTTCATAATTTCCTGCCCTAAACTCTTTCATTGCATTGCTATGAACTGATAAACAACCATCTCTTTTTATCTCCCACGTAGCTGGTTTTCTGTGTAGGTGTAGTAATTTATCTGCCCAGATTATCAGAGCATTTCCCTGCCTTCCTATATAAATCTTGGCTGCCTTGCAGGGATGTTGAGTCTGAATTAGTTAATAGTAAAATACACTGAGATTGTCAGATAAAAGACACGGTAGCCATGCTAAATATCAATAATAATATTTGTAGTAGCTGTATTGAACAGCCCTGATGCCTGTAGAGTATTTTTTAACAGAGAGCTGTATAATAAAAAATAATTGAATTGCTCATCAGGTTGGTTTTCAGATTGAAATTTCTATGGTAGCATGTTAATTTGGTTTAATGCATCTGTTGGAAGCTCTGTTTAGGGACGGTTCCAATTTGTAAAAATCCCTGCTAGCATCTTGTGCACGTTTTGTGAGTATTTTACTAACAAAATTGATCAAAGTCCCTACATCATCCCATTGTGCTCCATTAAAATATCAATATCATTTTTTAAAAAAGCTTCTAAAAAGTGTCTGTTGACAGCACTGGAAACTGATGGAATTTTGTTTTGTTTTATTTATTTATTTTCATACATCTAGTACAGCTTAGCCAGGAGTTAGTTCAGTCTTTTAGTCAATGTAACTCAACGTTTGTGTGGATTGACTGCTCTAAACATAAGGGTAGTTGGGTCTCCATGTCAATGCAATCCTTGACCTATCTATTGAGACTGTCAACAAGGGTCCAACTTATGGTGGTGGTTTCTGTGATATAGACATTTCCTAGCGGCTGGTTTCAAAACACCCATTCATTTCACTTATACTACTAAACTATTTTGAGACAGTAATTACTTTGGATCGCTACCAACCTATATTGAATTCAAACTGGAGATTTTGAGATTCCTGCTGCCTTGATCCTGACACAATGTACTGTAATTGGTTCTTTCTAAAAGTAAAATAAACACCAAAATCCTATACTTAAATTTTCCATATTCACTAGATTTAATGAATTATTCCTTAAAGGGCCAATTTCTATCAATATTTGGTGTTTTTCCTAAAAATCCAGTTTCTGGAGTCATTTCATTACAGGAGAATCTCAGTTTGCAATCTTATGGTTGAAGAGCAAAGCTTGAAAACTTGAATTCTAAATGCTGAAAAATCAGAAGGCAAATAAACAGAACCCCAAATGTATTATTGTATTGTTAAATCCCATGATACGTTTTGAGGCAAACTCATTTGGTGGTTGGGGCTTGTGGGGAAAGAGGAGGCAGGAAGAAAAGGGTTAATATTAAATCCTCGACTCCTTCACTTACAAATTTAAAAACAATGTTAACTGTTGTTAAATATTGGAGAGTCATGTAGTATTTTGGTTCTTTAAAGGTAGCCAAGCGGCAGAGGGAGTTCAAATCAGCTAGCAGATCCTACTCTCGGAACTGTGTGAATGTTACCCATGATATTTGTTGCTAATGGCATAGCCATTTTGACTTGTATTTTGTAAGAAATAGAAACGTCAACTTACTAAATGGAGAAGGGCAAAACAGTGGAATAGGGGAAGAGAGGTTGGATTACATAATTGTACTGGTGTTGATTTAAATTTTTTAAGTAATAATAGAAACATTAATTGTCTGAGCCTGTGCCAGATATTCCTGGTGAAAACATATTTTGAAATACCTGTAAATAAATATGTAAATAGGGTATTTAAAATTTAAATAAAAAGGGAAGGGAAAAAAAGATCAAGTCTCAACACTAATATTTGGAAGAATAGTTTATTGTTTATTAGGGCCTTTTCCAAATGACATGGCGAAGTATATTTTAAATCTAATTTAATTAGATTAATTTTTGTTGTTTACTCCCATTTATTAATATCCTCAAGTCAAACATTTTTCCTTTAACCTCCTGTTCTGTGCAAATCTAAACTGGACTACGAAGAACTCTCAGGCGTTTATACGTACTAGCTATTTTGGAAAATGTTATGACTATCTCTACCTTTTGTTTGACTTCCTGTATCTAACTGTGCCTTTATACCTTTGCAAGTGAAAAAAAAAAAAGTTAGCGAGTGAGATTTGCAAAAGTTTTGTTAGCCATGAATTTTTGTTGTTCATCCTTGCTTTAATGATGATTTCTCTTTGAAGCTATGATATCATGAGCAATATGTTTCCGATAGATTATGATTTATTCAGAAATCTGTTCATCAGAGATCTTTGGGATTTTTCCAGCAAGAACTTCCATAATACATTAAAAAAGCACTCCTAAACGATGTCAGTTCATCTGAACTTGAATATATTATTACTGTATATTTTTACTGTACAGATTCTCTTACGAAGACTGCAAGCTATTGCTATATAGCCTTACAGAAATATAGGTGTGCACTGGGCTATATGCTGGCCAGATTTGCATATGCATATTTTCCTGTATTTCTTCTTGTGCGAGACATCTCTTCTTGTGGTGAAGGTATTAAAGTAATGGATAGTTTCACAATATTTTGTTCTGTGACATTCTATTTTCATATCTATTAGTATCTACTATATATACATTTTCCTATTGTCTGTTTTATTTCTGTTTAGCAACAACACTTGTCTTCCTGTGAAAAGGCAAATTAGTAATGGTGGTTTTGGACCTGAATGCAAGACTGTGGGTCAGAGTATTGCAGCTGACACATCACAATAATTTCTAAATGTAATAGTAGCTTAGTGAATATGCTTAGCATAGCTCTGATTAAATGTCTGTGTGCTGAGACTATAATAAAAAGAAAGTAATGATAGAAATTGGAGAGGGAAAGAATGTACTAGGTCATCGTGTCCAGCCCTCTGCCAGTGAAGGATTGATCTTGGTGCTTATGAAATGATGTCTTTATTTAATGCACACTCTCTTGTGTTAAACATTGTATTCGGGTAGTTTAAAGTTCATGTAATGTACCGACTCAGTTCTGGGCCCTTTTAAAAAAAGAAAAAAGGAATCCATTTAATGTGAATATTTAGATGCTTAAATACCTCAGAAATCCACATTACATAACAAAACCCTACATTAATTTAAGAAAACAGCTGCAACTTAAATATTGTACTTAAATAGAGATAGCTAATAAGATTAGGGTATTTATTTCAAAATAGTATGCAAGTAGCGGACACCATAAAACTCCGTGGTTTTGGCCTGAGACCTGTTTTTGTCTGAGCTCAAGATTCTAGAATAAAACTGCTATATGGTAGGAAAGTAATAATAGTAATTGTGTGGTTTTAAAAAAAACTAATAGTGTTTTGTATGTTTAGCTTTCTGAAAAATACAGCTTACTGCTAAAATAGTGTTGTAGCTTGAAAGAGAAACTTCAAAATTCCTCCAGAACAGCTTTAAGAAATAAAATATACTGCCACCATGACTTCCAAGATATTATTTTTTATAAAATTGTATGTGCTTTGTGCCATATCCAGAGTTGTCATTACAACCTGTCACATGGGTTTGTTCCATGATGCTCTTCAGTTGTTCCAGTTGTCTTTTCTTTGTACTATATTTGGTAAGAGCACAGGGATGGATGGTGTGTTTGTCTTAGATAATGTGCAATTTGTCCTGGAGCCCTGAGTCCTCTCTGACCCACTGAAGTACTATAGCTTTATGTCTAGGAGGATCAAGAGAACAGTTTAAAAAAATCATTAGAAAACGGGACTAATTTTCAGAACTACAACATCTGGTAATGTTTGATGTAAAATAAAACCATCAGATTTGGAACTATCTTCCCCTTTAGAACAGGGTTATACAGAACTATGCTTTGTTGCCAGAAGTGAATTCTACCTTTTGAGCTTCTCTTTCTTGTTCCTAAAGGTAAGAAAGGAGAATAAGCTGTAAGAAAATGCTGGGATCCGAACGTGGTGTGGTGGAAGAATGGCTATCAGAATTCAAGGTCAGCTGAGTAGGTGTATGACAATTATAATGTTGTTTAATGGCATATAATGTTAAGAATGCTAATGATTAAACATTTAAAGTGTAAAAGCTTCTTTTGATTTTTAATCTTTTGTATCTGTTCTACTGCACAACGTGTAGATGTCTATAGAAAGGTATTAATATAAAAAGCACAATTTGGAATACAAATATGTATTATAATAGTACAGAGCGTATCGCATACTATGCAGATCTCACTTCAAAGCACATAACACTCTGTAAATCAAACTGATAGAATTTAAAGGGAAACTGTCAACTTGTTCACAAAATTTAAAAACGTAACCAACTTTTTATTAAATTTAAGATTAACAGAAGTGTTTCCACAATTTAAAAAACTCCAGTGAAAATAGTTTTTAAAAAAATATACCCTCCTTTGTAGAATGGATGAATTCCATGCTTCAGATGACTAAGGACGTGAAAGTGTCTTGACTGTAAACCAAATCTAAACTTCCTTTATTGAGCTGAGAGAAATATAAAATTAAACAGCACATAGAAACAAGTAAATTGGATTTTAAAAAAACTTTCACTTTTAATCATCTGAGGCTTTATCATAGGTTTAAAAAAAAGTTTAAATTTATATAGGGTTTCGAAAAGTTCCTGGTTGAACAGGGAAAAAGAGAAGAGGAGAGGATCTAGAGACTAGACTGGGTTTGTGGGGATAATTTTAATATGGAGCGGCCAAGAGCTGTATAGTGACCTAGTCCTGGAAGTTGCTGAATGTCCTCAACTACCACACAAGTTGATGAATATTCATAGCATTCAGCACCAGGCAGGATTGGGTCCCAGCACTGTAAGGTTTATGGATAGCTTGCTTGCTTGAATCAGTACTGAAAGGACAGAATTCCACCTTTACTAGTGTAGTAAGTTGTGAATTTGTCTTGACTGAAGCTCAGGGATTGTTGTTGTTGTGTTTAATGTTATCAAAACTGGATTTATCATGTTCATAGATATCTATCAATACATAAAAGCGTACACATGAACTACTCATTATAGTAACTGCTGTCTATATCTCTTACTTTAGGCATTACCTGAAAATCAAATCTCCGGTTATGCATCAACGTTGCACCGGAAAAAATCACTGGTGCCAGCTCTTTATAAGGTTATTCAGGACCCAAATAATGAGGTAGGAGACTCCCAGAGAAGGCATTTCCTTTTTCTTTTTCTAAATAAATCATAGTAATTAAGAACTGTCTGTTGCTGTTCTAACCTGGGATTGATGCAGGGAAAATATTCTTTCTCTGTTTTACCCCTTTTTCTCTCCCTCATTTTTGACTGTTGCTGAATCTCTCTCTCTGTTAGAAGGCAAACCAGTTGCTCTCAAAAGAATATTGAACACTGCTGCTGGGTTTGGCTGGTCATTGTGACATAACAAGTTTTAGGTTGTAACTCAGTCTGAGTTGCTTTTTGGAAGCCAGTTAGGCATAGCTGAGACAAAGTATTCTTTAGACTAATTTGGCTTGAAGAATTTTATTTTATTCACTCGTGATTTATTAATTCGGTGGAGAATGGAATAAATGTCCTACTCCAGTATGAAATTATGACTAGGCCTGATTTTTCTTTCATTTACACTACTGTTATATTTGTGTGATTCCATTGCTTTCCATGGAATTACTCTTGATTTATGTGGGTGTAACTGAGAGCAGAATCAAATTTAAATATATACAGTGAAAACATAGCTATGAATGTGGCTCATGACTTGGACAATTAACATAGAATTAATTCCATTCCATAGAATACTGGGGAGAGGATGAGAAAGAACTACTGGAAAGTCTTATGGATGAATCTAAACTCTGAACAAATTACACAAACTTGCCACTTTATGTTGACACTTCTATATAGTAATCATCAAAGAGTCAGGGAAGCTTTATCATCTTTAGTCTCTTGTGTGCTTTTAAATGAAAATGTGAGGAATACACAGGAAAGTAGCTTCTTATCTTCTCAGATACAGTCTCCAAGAGTGCCTGTGCTGTTTACTGGATTGAATTTGAAGAAGTTCAGGTAATCCTTTCCTAACAAGCAGCTTGATTTTAAAATGCTGCTTTGCTTTTCTGGTAGGACTAAAAGCTTGTATACTGACCTCTCTTTTTTTCCTCTCAGACTTGGAGGCTTGGAATTCATCTTGAAACTGTTGTAAATTGTAACAGTACTATTGCCTCTGCTGTCCCTCTCTGTCTTGCCATCTGTATCTCTGAATGTTTCAAAGGTTTTCCCTTATACAGAAAAAAAGCATCTGATTGCACCTCCATAGGTTACAAAGTTACAAAGAACCAAAACTTCAAAAGGAGAATCCATTTTAAGGGTCTGACTCTATTGTTGTATTATTGAAAATTGACTCATATCTAAGTAAATTAGGGCTGTCAAGCGATTAAAAATATTAATCGCAATTAAACAATAATAGAATACCATTTATTTAAATATTTTTGGATGTTTTCTACATTTTCAAATATATTAATCTCAATTACAACACAGAATACAAAGTGTACAGTGCTCACTTTATATTTATTTTGATCACAAATATTTGCACTGTAAAAAAAAAAAATTAAAGAAATACTATTTTTCAATTCACCTAATACAAATACTGTAGTGCAGTCTCTTTATCATGAAAGTACAAAAAAACCCCAACAATCCTGCATTCAAAAATAAAACAATGTAAAACTTTGGAGCCTTCAAGTCCACTCAGTTCTACTTCTTGTTCAGCCAATTGCTAAGACAAACACGTTTTTTTTACATTTGCAGGAGAGAATGCTGCCCGCTTCTTGTTTACAGGGTCACCTGAAAGTGAGAACAGGCATTCGCATGGCACTGTTGTTGCCAGCATCGCAAGATATTTACGTGCCAGATGCTCTAAAGATTCATACGTTCCTTCATGCTTCAACCACCATTCCAGAGGACATGCGTCCATGCTGATGACAGGTTCTGCTCAATAATGATCCAAAGCAGCGTGGACCTACACATGTTCATTTTCATCATCTGAGTCAGATGCCACCTGCAGAAGGTTGATTTTTCTTGTTTGGTGGTTCAGGTTCTGTAGTTTCTGCATCAGAGTGTTGCTCTTTTAAGACTTCTGAAAGTATGCTCCACACCTCGTACCTCTCAGATTTTGGTAGGCACTCCAGATTCTTAAACCTTGGGTTGAGTGCTGTAGCTATCTTTAGAAATCTGATATTGGAACCTTCTTTGTGTTTGTCAAATCTGCAGTGAAAGTGTTCTTAAATCAAACAACAAATGCTTGGTCATCATCTGAGACTACCGTAACACAAAATATATGGCAGAATGTGGGTAAAGCCATGGAGCAGGAGACATACAATTCTCCTCCAAGGAGTTCAGTCACAAATTTAATTGACACTTCTTTTTTTTTTTTTTTTTTAAATGAGCATCATCAGCATGGAAGCATGTCCTCTGGAATGGTGGTTGGAGCAGGAAGAGGCATATGAATGTTTAGCATATCTGGCACGTAAATACCTTGCAATGCTGGCTACAAAAGTGCCATGCAAACGCCTGTTCTCACTTTCAGGTGACATTGTAAATGAGAAGCAGACAGCAGTATCTCCCGTAAATGTAAACAAACTTGTTTCTCTTAGCGATTGGCTGAACTAGAAGTAGGACTGAGTGGACTTGCAGGCTCTAAAGTTTGACATTGTTTTGTTATGGAGTGAAGTTACATTTAAAAAAAAAATCTACGTTTGTAAGTTGCACTTTCATGATAAAGAGATTGCACTACAGTACTTGTATGAGGTGAATTGAAAAATATTATTTCTTTTGTTTGTCATTTTTACAGTGCAAATATTTGTAATCGAAAGTAATATAAAGTGAGCACTGTACACTGACATGTGTCCGACGAAGTGGGTATTCACTCACGAAACCTTATGCTGTAGTACGTCTGTTAGTCTATAAGGTGCCACAGGACCCTCTGTTGCTTTTTACAGATCCAGACTAACACGGCTACCCCTCTGATACTGTACACTTTGTATTCTGTGTTGTAATTGAAATCAATATATTTGAAAATGTAGAAAAAGATAAAAAATATTATTTAATTTCAATTGGTATTCTGCTGTTTAACAGTGTGATTAAAACTGATTAATCGTGATTAATTTTTTTAATTGCAATTAATTTTTTTTTTAGTTAATCGCATGAGTTACCGGCGATTAATCGACAGCCCTAAAATAAAATAAAAAAACCCCTAAATCCACCGCTTTGGCTTCTGCCCAGGTATTTAGTAATTCATGCTAGTGCATATAGCATGCATCTGAGATCAGAATCTGCTCCAAAAATATCAGCTAAAATCTTGACTTTCAAGGCAGCAAGACTTTCCTTAGCATATTTCTTCCAAACTTATTCTACATAAGGGAAATATAACAACATAATAGGCTTTTTTACAATGTTCAGTGCTGCACTAATACCTAGTTCTAGGAGGTGGGATCTTCATAGGACTATAGGATTCTGTGTTGGCAAGAGGATAATTTTTTTGCTTGTAGACTTCTATTCTACCACAGGAGTAGTAAAAATCTGGGTACAAGGAATTAGGGAATGTATTTCCTAATGAAGAGGAGCATATGAATTTTTAGCGTAACTTGAGCCTCATCATGGCTGCACCATTGTTTAAAATCTACAGTATTATTAGAGAATAAAGTGGATTTGCAGCATTCAGATACGCTCTCATCATAATTTGCTTTAAAAATAAATCTCTCGAAGACTGCTGGCTCCATAGTAGGTTAACAAATACATTACAATAATATTATCCTTCAGAGGTGTGTGTTTTATTAGCAGCAGTTCATCATGCTGAAAATGCTTGCTCTCCAGGGACAACAGTTATACTGAGAAATTAATGTCAAGTAAAGTTAGTTTAATTTTGCAAAAGTATTAAATTCCCTTATGGGTCTTAATATAGTGAAAAGATTGAGAAGGGCAGTTTTAAATAAAGTATTTAAATAAAGTGAGCAAAGAGTGCTCATAAGTGGTTAATTTAATTGAATAATGTGTAAGTGGGGCACTTGATATTTTCCTTATTTTTTAAAGTACAATTTGTTCATTGACAGTTCACAATTTGTTTTGTTTGGTTCATTGGTATGCGGCAAGGGCAAGTAAATTAACTGAAATCTATATCTACTCCATGCAAAAAGTAACATTAATGCAGTGTTGAAGTTGAAAAATCATGTACTCAAATCAGGACATCCAGAGTTAACGTTGAAAGCTCAATCTTTAATTAAAAAAAAACCATGTATTCAGTGCTTTCCCGTGTTCAAAGTGCTTTACAGACATTATCTGATTTCTCTTAACTTTCCCCCTTTATGCTTATGCCTTAAAATAAGGTCATTCGTTCTATCATGATAAAATACTGGAATTTCTTATGTAATCTTATCTTGTATAGTATATGCAGTCATGCATATGCAACTTTAAGACCTGGCCTTACTGTTAAGATTCAGTGAAATCTACAAAATGAACAAACTTTCTTAAAACTTGGTTTGCATTGTACACCTTGCTGAGATGTAACTTACTGTAGTTAAGTCTCTATACGGAAATTCCATTTTTTATTGTGTTAGCTGACATTTATATAGGTATAAAAGGACTTTTGTTAAATCATGAGGAAAAGAGGATGGTTATTGGTTTGGTATAGCCTTAACTGTGCATTTCTTGACTGAGTGCTTGATTTCGCAACCTTTTTTTTAATTTGGGTGGCAGTGCAGCACTTTGAACATGTAATGTGCTATATGTGCTAAGTATTATAGTAAATATGCTAAATACAATAACCAGATATTCAACCATGTAGAACAAGGCTGTTTTTCCATCAAGGGCATCTGATGATGGCTTGACTGGCTTGTGATGCCAGGAAAACCCCAAGTTAAATAAGAGAGTCTTGAGGTGCTCCGCTTTCTTGCTTATATTTCTTACATTTATTGTTATATCCCTATATTTTATTTCAAAATACAAGATTTTTTTCTACTAACCTTTTCTTGCTGCACAATCTTCACCACCCTTTGTTTAGTCTCTTGCTTTAGTTATAAAAAGTCTTTTCATTCAGTGTGAGGAAGCGGTCAGCCAGAAACCTTGTTACACAAGGTGCTTGAATCAGATCGTTGTATAAGAGTTTTGACTGATTTTCTACATGGATGTGATGTCACAGTTTATGTAATCAACTAATGGTTTAAGAAATGGTACGTTTACCATCCATACTATACTGTATGCTAAAAATGAAACTAATGTTTAACCTCACCTTTTTGTTGAAAAAATGTAGCAGTTACTCTTCAGACAATAATGGCATAGGTTGTATTGAATTAATTTTTAGTGTCTCACTGAGATTTTTAGTTGAGTAAAGGCCTTTAAATCTGTGCATGTGTATATGAATATATATTTACATAGCAGTACAGATGTTTACTTCCATGCCAATTTGTTGTATGTTCAAACTAAGCACTTACAATGAGAGAGAAATAAAATAAGGTTTCTGAAGGTGGTAAGACATGGGTTTTTCATGTCCTGCAAAAAGTGATAATATGATTTGATGTAAAGACTCTTGTGTATCTCCCTGTCCTGAAGAAATACAAGTAAGTGATAATGAGAGAGAGAGAGTGTTTTTTCTGATTAGAAAAGGGGACTTTTAGTTAGGAGAATCTGGGCTCTGTGCTGAGATTCTTCCAATAACTTGCTGTGTGACTTTGGACTGGTCAAGTAACATGTCCGGGGGGAGGGATAGCTCAGTGGTTTGAGCATTGGCCTGCTGAACCCTGCGTTGTGAGTTCAATCCTTGAGGGGGCCATTTAGGGATTGGGGGCAAAAATCTGCCAGGACAGTCCTTGGTCCTGCTGTGAAGGCAGGGGATTGGACTCAATGACCTTTCAAGGTCCCTTCCAGTTCTATTAGATAGGTATATCTCCATATTAAAAAAATAAATTAAATCAGTTGTGCCTCAGTTGCCTTCATCTGTTAGAAAACTGAGGCACACAGTGATAGTCACTGGATAGAAAGCTTCTGTCACTTTCAAAACTTTTGAGTGGCTTGTAGATACTGATCTAAGACCTGAACCAAATCCTATTGGGAATCTGGCCATTGACTTTAGTTGGGGTTTAAATGAAGCCTGTAGGTTTTTGTTATTTTCTGCTCTGTGAGCTGAGCACGTTTCTCAGACGCATCTGATATGTCTGTTCGCCAGGAAAGAAAGTTAAGATGTATGTGCTTTCCATGGGTCTCTGCAAGGTGGAGACCTGGGTTCAAATCTTAATTTAGGTTACAAATGAAAAGGAATTATTCACCATTTTGTGCACATCACAAAACTGCCAATTAGGCACAATTGGCTATTGGAGTGCATGTTTTTTGTGGGTCCATATCGAGTTGAATTGATAAGGGTCTTGGGGAATCTTGGCTACTTGTATTGAATCTAGCTCTAGTTAGTGCTAGAAAGCCTTTCAGTTTGAAGGGAACCAAATTAAATCAAGACTATCTGTTAAAAAATTAGTTTGCCCACCATTGACAAAAATGCCCCCCCGCCCCTTCTTGTTTGTGTGTGTTTTTTTAAAAAAAAAAAAAAACCTTAGGTAAAGGGTTAATTCACTCTCTACCCTTACACTGGGTATAGACTTATTTCACTAATAAGTATTTCTTTTTCCACACCTGAGATTTTTCTACAGCATTGGGGTTGCAAAATGAACATACTGTATGGTCTGCACAGCTCAAATCATCTCACTGGTAAAAAAATTTGGTGCTTATAGAAAGGTGTCATATTGACAGAGTTGGAAGATGAAACTGCCACAGATCAGGTACATTAAGGGCTGAGGTAGTGCGAACTTCACCACAATCCTCATCAATGTACCTCAGCCCCATTCTTGAAGACCATGTTTAGCAGGGAGTGGGTAACTTAGTCTCCATGCCCATTCAATCTCTGGCATCTCTAAGGTTGCCAACAACGATGCCAGTTTTGCCAGTTGTGGTGGTTTTATTTGTGCATTTTTTTAATACACAAGATTAGTGGCATTTGAGCTGTTTTTTCTCTTTCTATAGCTCCTGGAACCTGTCTGCCACCAGCTCTTTGAACTCTACCGTAGTTCTGAAGTTCGACTCAAGAGGTTCACGCTGCAGTTCCTGCCAGAATTGATCTGGGTTTATCTGCGTCTTACTGCCAGCAGGGACAGACAGAGTAATGGTTGCATTGAAGCACTGCTTCTTGGGATTTACAATTTGGTAAGTGAGATAAGGAGGGATGGATGTGAAGAGCTTTAAGATAATCAGTGAGCAGTAGAAATAAAGTAAGGCACAGGAATATTAACAGAGCAAAATATGAAAAATGCTAATGAATTAATGCAGTTACATTTAAGTCTGTTTATCCTAGAGGAAAGCATAACTTAATGAGTGTTCAGAAAAAGCATGTTTGTAGAAGCATCTTTGGTAGCTTGTAAATCAGATTTACTGCCTCAGCGCAGCACTAAACATATTATGGTAAACAATTACATCTTTTAATTAAGATTTTTTTGTTGCCCTGTATAATGTGCTTGCTAGAAGAATTTAGTAAGTCTGTATAAATATATAAAGAGTTGAAATTTGCTGATAGCCCTATCTGAACAATATGCTTATTCAGTCTTTCCATATTGGTCTTCTCCTATTTAGTTACTCCAAATGACCTTTTAAGGTGAAGTATTGAGGCTAAAGCAACATTCAGTCACAAGTTGTGCATGGGTGGGAAATATTTTTTGGCTGGGACTATAAAAAAAAATCATCATCATCATAAATGTTAGAGAGTCCTGTGGCACCTTTAAGACTAACAGATGTATTGGAGCATAAGCTTTCGTGGGTGAATGCCCACTTCGTCGGATGCATGTAATGGAAATTTCCAGGGCAGGTATAAATATAAATGGTGTCATCAGATCAGGATTAAACAAAGACTACAGAAACAGTTTCTCCTCCCTTGATGTTCACACTTCAACTGCTAGCAGAGGACCTCCCCCTCCCTGATTGAACTAACCTCGTTATCTCCAGACTGATTCTTGCCAGCATATTTATACCTGCCCCTGGAAATTTCCATTACATGCATCCGACGAAGTGGGCATTCACCCACGAAAGCTTATGCTCCAATACATCTGTTAGTCTTAAAGGTGCCACAGGACTCTGTTGCTTTTTACAGATCCAGACTAACACGGCTACCCCTCTGATAATAAATGTTAGTCACTGTAGACTCCTAAATTTGGATGTCAAAATCTTAGGGATGATTTCAGGCTGTCAAAAATAGTATTCTGTCAGGGACATTAAATTATACATCTCATAAAAATTTATATTCTTAATTTTTATGCCAATATGCCATGGATGGTACATTAGCAATATTGTTAGCATATGCCCTTTCTTGTAATGGGAATTTCAATTTTACATGGCTTTAAAACACACATTGTCCTAAAATATTTTCCTTCTCTATTCCATTATAACAAGTTTTCTTTTAGCCGTGCGTTAGAGTTAGTATAGAGTGCTTTATGTTCATACGCCTGGGAAGTGAGACATGGAGCCAAATTCTGATCTCAGTGACACTTGTAAATCCACATTAACTCCAGTAAAGTCAAGTTACTCTGGATTTATGCTGGTGTAAGCAATATCAGAATCTGGCTACTAGCTTTTGATTTTTATCTGCTGGGCTGAAGTAGGTTGTAAGTATCTGTCATTAGCTTCAGCTTTCATCAAAGCACTTTAGCTGGTCCTTCTGGAACTCGTGTCAGATGATTCACAGTGTATAAGCACAGCAGCTAATGCTGCTACATTCTCTCCAGACTGAAATAGAAGGAAGAGGTTGTAAAATGGGGAGTGACTCAACAACACTTTTCTCTAGCTGAAGAAACAAGGATCTTGGCACCCAGCTGCAGATGTCAATAAGAACCTAGAATAGTGATTCTCAACCTATTAATCATTGTGGGCCGCAATGAGTTACCTGGGCTGCAGGTTGAGAACCACAAAACCTCCCTGTGATGGTTTGGATCACAGAAAATCCCTTGGGAACTGCCAACTGATGTGCCAAGACTACTTCTGCCCCTGCTTTCCCTGCCAGTTCGGGACCCCAGCACCCTGTCTTGCTGAGCCAGACATGCCCGTCTGTTCCAACACAGACCCAGGGTCTGAATTACTTGCCCCAAAGCTGCAGACTTAACTGAAAGCAGCTAACAGAAGTATTCTTGTCTTTAACACTCAGATGCCCAACACCCAGTGGGGTCTAAACCCAAATAAATCCGTTTTACCCTGTATAAAGCTTATACAGGGTAAACTCATAAATTGTTTGCCCTCTATAACACTGATAGAGAGAGATGCACAGCTGTTTGCCCCCCCTTAGGTATTAATACATACTCTGGGTAAATTAATAAGTAAAAAGTGATTTTATTAAATACAGAAAGTAGGATTTAAGTGGTTCCAAGTAGTAACAGACAGAACAAAGTGAATTACCAAGTAAAATAAAATAAAACACTCAAGTCTATGTCTAAAACAGTAAGAAACGGAATACAGATAAGATCTCACCAGTTCCAGTAAGCTTCCTTTTACAGACTAGTCTCTTGCAAGACTGGGTCCAGCAATCACTCACACCCCCTTTATTGTTCTTTGTTCCAGTTTCTTTCAGGTATCCTGGGGGTTGGAGAGGCTCTCTCTTTAGCCAGCTGAAGACAAAATGGAGGGGTCTCCCACAGGCTTAAATAGACTTTCTCTTGTGGGTGGAGACCCCCTCTTCTCTTCTATGCAAAGTCCAGCTCCAAGATGGAGTTCTGGAGTCACCTGGGCAAATCACATGTCCATGCATGACTCTCAGTGTTTACAGGCAGAAGCTCTTTCCCACATGGTATCTTGAATGTCTCCAGGAAGACTTCTTATGTGGATTGGAGCATTCCAAGACGCATTGTTTCTTAAGTGCTTCCTGATTGGGCACTTAACTTTGTGAATTCCTTTCTCCAGGAACTGACCAAATGCTCTACTAAGGTTATTTAGAAATCAAGCCAGTACACGGCCAGTATTCATAACTTTGAGTACAAAAATGATATATGCATACAAATAGGATTAATAGATTCAGTAGATCATAACCTTTACATAGATATGTTACATGGCATATGTAGCACAGAACATATTCCAATTATGTCATAAGCATATTTCCATAAAGCCTTATGGAGGGCGCTGTCACACTCCCAAATCCTCCCCCACCACCACTATGCCCAGTGCCCCCCACCCATAGACCCCTCCACAGAGTGGGGTCAGGAGCGGAGCCCCGGTGGCAGGACTGGGCAGCAGGGACCCTGGACTCTGTTGTGCGGGGCTGGGCGACAGTCCCTACCCTGCTGCCAACCGTGCTCCCTGTCATGCGGGGCAGGCCAGCATCCCCGACCCCAGACTTTGCTGAGTGGGGCCGGGTGGCAGCCCCGACCCCAACCCCGGATCCTGCTGTGTGGGGGCCGGGCAGCAGACCTGACCACGAAGCTGGAGCCCATTGTGCAGAGCTGGGTGGCAACCCCCCACCCGACCCCACTGCCGACCCTGACCCTTGCTGTGTAGGGCCGGGGAGCAGCCTCGACCTGGTACCCTGCCACAGGGGTTGGGCAGTGACCCCGACTCCTGCTGCAAGCCCCTGCCGCTCTTTAGCAAACAGTGCTAAAGAGCAGCAGGGGCTTGCAGCAGGGTCCAGGGTGCTAATTGGGCCGCATGTTGAGAACCACTGAGCTAAAGGATAATATTTCTGATATCTTCTCTGTGAAAAATTCTCAGATTTAAATTAAAGAAAAATCCTTCCTTATCTTTATTACTGTTTTGGTTTTTAGAGTGAAAAAGTGCTTGAGAAACTAATTAAATCTAGACAGACAGCAGCTTTATCAGTGCAGCCAACTCTAGTTTCCACACTGTTCCTTGAAGCTAAGTGGAAGTGGTACACTGCCTTCAATTGATTGTCACTGAAACTAGAGTGACTCATACTCAGTGTGTTAGAAATTTTATTGTAGAACGTGAAAAGATGGGGTTTGCTGACTCTGGCATATTTTTATAGGAATGCTTCTAATAAATTATAATTATTATGCTATAACACAAGCACACCATATGCAAATGCATCTTTTATTGATGTGAAAGCTGTATTCAAAATATTCTATATATCCTTTACTGCTTTGCCACAGTACTTGCAGAAATCAGTCCCCTCATTTTCACCTTTTCCCTTTTGATGGGTTTATCAAGAGGCATTACCAATTGCTAGCAAATGACTCATCAGCAGTAATACATATATATTCCTTTGGCCCTTCAGCATCAGTCTTGTTTCACTATGTCATTCTATGCTTTATAAATTAGAGGTAGGACTAGAAAAATCTTTTAATCCTTTCCTAAAGGTCTGAGAAAGTCATGGTCACAAAAAGAACAAATACTCTTCTATGAATTTTCTTAGGCCCTGATTTTGCAAAGCAATCTATTATAGTGGAGGCAGTCCCATTGACTTTCGTGGCACTGTGCCACAGGCATAAAGGCCTGTGCAGATTAATCACTTTGCAAGATCGGGGCCTTACTTTATGATTTATGTTTTTAATGTCTGTGTGGTATAATCACAAGAGTCCAAAACCAAGTTCCCTCATGTCTCTTTCTCTGCTGTAGGAAATTGCTGACAAAGATGGGAACAACAAAGTTTTATCTTTCACCATCCCTTCGTTATCCAAGCCGTCAATATACCATGAGGTAAGAGTGCAACTGTGGTGGTAAGTTGGAACTGGGTCCAATAAGAACTAAAATTGGATCCATTCAGTGCATCTTTCTTCATTGAACTTTCAAGGGTAAATTCTTGCAAAAGTGTAATTTAATCCAATAGACGTAATAGAAGATGGGGAAGGTAAGTCTTCAAGGTGAATAATGAAATACTTCCATCTGATACGTTGTTTTGTTCCATTTGTTTTCAGTTTTTCACTGATTTACAGATTCCCATCCTTTCACATGTCTACTGCTTGGATGCTGTTAGCATATTTAAAGCATGGTTCTACCTTATCAAATACTGGAACACAATGATCCCCAAATTAAACTACATTGTTCTGCTGTACGTACTATTTATCTGTTTAAAAATCCTCCTTTGCCCAACTCAGCTTGTTCCTGTGTTTTAGTGCTACCATAACTTTGTCTCCAGCGAGATGGAGATGACCACCTGTAGTTGATGAGCAGGGAGCACTACACATGTTCCATAAACGCTGCATTGTGGCGGGAGCTTTGGGAATGTGGAGGAAAGTGGAAACTGAAGAACTTTGATCCCATACTATGACTCATGAGCTGATTTGTAGTAGGCTGCAGCACACACTGTGCATGTATTAGCCCTTATTTAGCAGTGTTTTCCTTAGAATTAGTTTCAAGTGGATTTTCATTTATTTGGCTCTCTTTTTATATTAAATGTGTCATACTAAGATATCACTAGTGAAATTGTGGTCCCACTGAAGTCAGTAGCAAAACTCTCGGTGACCTGAATACGAATAGGATTCCACTCTAAGATTTTTTGCCAACAGTGGCTGTTCTTCAGGGTTGGAGGTAAAAACAAACATTTCTTAGTAAATAGCTATGTCAAGGACATAAAGCAGTGGTAAGTTATTTTCTTCCACTTTTCTCTTTATGTGTAAAAATGGACACAGTCCTCTTCTAATTGATAGCTCTTTGCAGTCTAAAATATATCTGAATAACTGTCAAAAGTTTCAGCGATATTACATCTGTCGTGTAAATTACTAATGTGTGAGGTGAAAGGCGCAATGTATTACTGCACTGGGCTTCTTCCTCTGAACACTGGGTTTAAATCCTGCATACACTAATGTAAAAGTGAATTTGTGGTCTCAGTCTAGTCCCTAGCAGAGGTGTAGCCACATCACAAAATCACTGTAAAATTAACATAGGTTTTGATTTTCATATGAGACACCCAGGATTTAAATAAAAGATGTTACAGGTCAGTATTGAGATGCGTTGTTGCATCTGGAACTATGTAGGGCAGAAGTTCTCAAACTTTTTCTAAACATTGAACCCCTTCTTACTAGGGCAGCAGTTCTCAAACTGTGGGTCAGGACCCCAAAGTGGGTCGCAACCCTGTTTTAATGGGGTTGCCAGGGCTGGCGTTAGACTTTGTGGAGCCTGAAGCTGAAATCAGAGCGCCACCGCTCAAGGCTGAAGCCGAAACCTGAGGGCTTCAGCCCTGGGTGGTGGGACTCAGGTTACAGCCCCCCTGCCCAACACTGAAGCCCTCAAGCTTTGGCTTTGCCCCCTACCTCCCCCGGGTGGCAGGGCTCAGACTTTGGGTTTGGGCCCCCTGCCTGGGGCGGTGTGGCTCAGGCTTCGGTCCCCCTGCCTGGGGCAGTGTAGTAATTTTTGTTGTCGGAAGGGGGTCACAATGCAATGAAGTTTGAGAAACGCTGTATTAGAGGAATTGCTTGTGAACTACATGCTCCTTCTATTTGCCATCTTGGGAAACAACCTCTCATCCTATTTGCAATCACATAATATCCCTAAGGCAATGACAGCAATTTCTAACACGGAAAAGTGATGACTGAAAGTGTATTAATACAATTTAATAACTGGAAACAAAAGAGCCAGCACCATATAACCCTTCATCTTCTAGCATTTGCAGTGCTTGCTGAGTCACCTGACAGCCGTTTAGGCCCCATCACAGAATGAAGGGGCCTAAGGCCACCATGAAGTCTGGTTAGTTGAACTCGTCGATAGCATGCACCATTGACTGACAGAGACCACATTGACAAAGTGGGTTGGCACAAGACTCCATGTATAGAGGTTGGCAGCAGCATATTTCATATGACCAGCCAGCTTGTTATAGACCACCAGCACATGCTTCACAGACAGCAGTTGGACATCTATTGATGTCGGGCAGGTTGCATAGCACATACCCCCACTATTTCCCCCATTTTCATGTGGCACCAGATATACCTCAGTCCCCAAAATCAATGTCTATTAAGTTCTCCAAACAAAATGGAGGGCCTTGATATGCCGCAGCTTATTTAGTATTAGTGGGTGTTTTGTGACTAGTGCTCTATGCATTGAGTTGAAAATGTGGCTCTTGGGTGTTGATCTATGCAGGCTATTTGCATGTAGTTGAAACTGAATTATTCTGCTGCTTTTGTCATTTTGAGGGGGACAGAGTCAACTTGAAATTTTAAAATGTGAGTTAAAAGTAGCCTCAAGTATTCCTCCTGATTTTCCCTGTCAATGTTTCTTGGTTTTTGCAATCCTATTTTTTTATGCTTTCTCTCCCTATTGTTGCCTGAAACAATATGGGAAACAGGGAAACTGACTAGACACAAAATATAAAAGGTAACGAAAATGAAATATTATTTCTCTAATCCTTCAGTGCTAGTATACTTAATTTTTATTCAAACCAACAACACTTACCAGTATGTAAATCATTTCAGACACAAGTGTGATTGGCTTAAGTTGACTGTGTCCCTTTAAGATATTTTAGGAATAATCTTTAGCTGTTTTACAGATTACCACAAGGGAGAAGTAGAACTTTTTCTAGATAAAATTTCATGGGTTTTGGATCCTTCTTATGGTAGCATTTTCTATTTTTATTTTCCCCATGCCTTTCCCACCCAAGCCTTCTACTATTGGATCCATGGCTTTGACTGAGGGAGCCCTGTGTCAACATGACCTCATCAGGGTGGTTTATAGTGATCTTCATCCTCAGAGAGAAACATTCACTGCACAGAACAGGTGAGTAGTCAAGTGGTAGATACTTCATTAGTCTGAAGCATAAAACAACATCGGGTCAATAGGCCTGTATACAGTGAGTACCTTACCTGTTTGGCTCTTCTCTTACAATTTAGAGCTTGTAAGTCTGTTACTAATTCATTAGATATAAATAATTTCTCCATCAGATCCATTTCTGCCAGTGGTGTCGCCAAGCAGTCTGGAAGGCTGATTGGCAAACATAGACTAGGTTAAAATAATTTATGGGAAATGCAAACTTTTCCTATCTGTCTTCGACCATATATTCTAAAATAGCTTGTTGCATTATTCCTCCATACAGTGCAGTGGCATTAGGGTAGTAATCTGTTACATCTCATGCCTTTTAAAGTATTTAATGTTGAGTCTTTTGATAGACTATTTCTAGTCAGTGAATTAAAATGGAAGAGCAATACCTACAGGCTGATGTACTGTATTTCTGATGCCATCTTGTCCTGCGAGTGAACCATTAACAATGTTTTTTAAGTTCTTCTGGTGGACTATTAAAAATCTGAATCCATGTAGTTTCTTTTGTCTCATGTTCTTGTCTGTCTTCAGGTTTGAGGTGCTCGGCTTTCTCATGCTGTGCTACAACTCTGCTATTGTCTACATGCCTGCCTCCTCCTATCAGTCACTTTGCAGGATGGGTTCCAGGTGAGGATCTCATGCTTAAGGAACATTCCTAGCGTTATAAATATGCAAAGAAAGAGAATGGGTTTACTCATTCCTCTCTGGTAACTTGACAGATCATAATTTAATTAGAAACATAATGCTGTTTTTGCATACAAAAACAATGCATTGATTGTATATCAGTTGCATTTGCTTTAGTTCTAGGTCTTGTAATGTTTTGCTTTGTGGAACATTAATAGTAAAAATTGTAGTGTGTCAAGACCTGCAGTAAAGGCAAATGAACTGCATCTCTTTATAGTGACCCAGTAACCTACCACCTATTTCCTCTTCTTCTGAATATTAGTCCAATTTATTTTTCAGTTGGTTTGGATGGCTGACTTGAACAGCATTTTGACAGTTTGTTTCATAACAACACCACACTTGGAGAAATTGTGCCATCATTTCTCATTCTTTATACCCATCCTTTCCATGACCTCTTACTTGAGTAGTATTTAAAACAGCTTGTTGACATAAAAGCTCTTTTTTGTTCTAGAATCTTAAATATCTCTGATACCCCTACACATCTTCTCCTTTGTACCAGCTTTTTATGCTAAAACAAACAGGCCATGGGTGGCTAATCTTTCTCTATAATACATACTCACGAAGCAGCAGAATCCTTTTCTCTGTTTTTTTTATATCCCTTGTCAGCTTCAGCAGTGTATTTCCTGTAAATTGCTGACAAGCATTATACACAATGCAGATATTGTTTTTCCCAGTGTACAGCAGGATCAAAATAGCTTCTATCAGTTTATATTCCATTAGAACACAATACGTACTCCCACCAAGGGTTCTTGCCAGAAGCTGGGAATGGGTGTCAGGGGATGGATCACTTGATAATTACCTGTTTCTGTTCATTTCCACTAGGGTACCTGGCATTGGCCTCTGTTGGAGACAGGATACTGGGCTAGATGGACCTTTGGTCTGACCCAGTATGGCTGTTCTTATGTTCCTAGTCTATTCTTTTCTTTTACTTGTTCTTTCTACAATTCCTTTGTTCCTGAATCTCAGAATGGAATTTTTCCTTGATATGCTTCTGTCACCTTCAGTTGAGTTATACCAGGGCTGAGTATGGCCAAGTGTACTATACTTCTTTACATTTTAAATGTTTCCTTTCTTCAGATATAGAGTGGAATAAAACCTATAACAATGGACTGAATTTTAACACTGAATAATTTCACTATGGAAAATGGTGCCCCGTAACTGGAATTGTAATTTGCACATTGAAATAGTTTGAAAATTTTATTCAGTTTCACCATAAACTGAGCTTTCCTGCATCCAAGTTGACTATAATCTGGTTCTACTATATATACACTTCACACATATGTGGAGAGCCTCCAAACTCCTGTTCACCAGTGCACCATCTTCTCCCTGTCCCTCCCTAAAAACTAGCTTCTGCATTGTTGCCTACAAGAAGTGAGCTAAAAATAGTCATGTGGCTATCAAGGTGTGCAAACCAGTAATTGTGTAAATTGTTATTCTCTTATCTTAGCTCACCCTTTCCCATCTCCTTCTGTTTGTTTGCTACCCCCACTTCTTTTATCATAATTTATCACCTGGATTTTAGACATTTGTGGCAGAAATCTGAGTTTTACTACTTCTATAAAGTGCTTAGTACACTTCTGCATAAACAATAAATAATGCTTACCTCTAAGCCTTCTGATTTTTTCTTTCAGTGCATGTAACTAGTTTTGAAATGATACTCTGTCCCCTACACCCCAAAAGTCACTTGTATACATATTTGAAGTAAGTGATCCTAAAACTGATTGTTATATCACCCCACTCATCACTCCCCATCCTGAATGGCTCCTTTTCATTGGCATCTTCTGTTTCCTGTCCTTAAACCAATTTTGTGATCTCCTTTCTCATACTTCCTTTCTAACTTTGTAAGTCACTCTGTTCTGTGATACATTATTAAAGTATTTTATGAAATTTAGGTAAATCATGTCTACTCTTTCATCTTGTGCAACAATGCAAGTAATGTGCAGAAATTTGTCAGGCGTGATTTTCCATTTATAAATCTGGGAAAGTTTTTTCTTAACATTCCTTGATTTAGAATTTGTTAATATGTAGAAATGTACCATATTACTTCAAATTTCAGTGTTCAAGTACAAACCTAAAACGTCCTATAAAATCCCAGAGTACCACAATAACAGAAACTTGCCTTTGTTAAACTTCTCACAAGGTTTTTGTTATGAAACTTATGAATTGCAACCTTACAAATGTTCCATTACTGCTCTCTAACACAATTTACAATTAACAGTGTTACAAATGGATGGTTGTATGAGAAAAGAACATTGCATATGTTCCTATATGGCTGAATCTATAATACATACCTTTGTGATTGAAGTTCAAAGGGAAGTTAGAACATAAGAATGGCCATGTTGGGTCAGACCAATGGTCCATCTAGCCCGACAGTGGCCAATGCTAGGTGCTTCAGAGGGAATTAACAGAACAGGTAGTCCTCAAGTGATCCATCCCCTGTCACCCATTTCCAGCTTCTGGCAAATAAAGCATGGTTTACATCCCTACCCATCCTGGCTAATAGCCATTGATGGACCTATCCTCCATGAACTTATGTCGTTCTTTTTTGAACCAGGTTATAGTATTGGTCTTCAAAGTATCCTCTGGCAAAGTGTTCCACAGGTTGACTGCGTTGTGTGAAAAAATACTCCCTTTTGTTTGTTTTAAATCTGCTGCCTATTAATTTCATTTGTTGACCCCTAGTTCTTGTGTTATGAAGAGTAAATAACACATCCTTATTTAATTTCTCCACACCAGTCATGATTTTACAGACCTCTATCATATCCTCCTTTAGTCGTCTCTTTTCCAAGTTGAAAAGTCCCAGTCTTATTAATCTCTTCTCATACGGAAGCCATTCCATACTCATAATCATTTTTGTTGCCATTTTCTGAACCTTTTCCAATTTCAGTATATCTTTTTTGAGATGGGATGACCACATCTGCATACAGAGAGTAGCCTTGGAAAATCTAATGCCCTGTGGATTTTCCTGTATTTCTTGTATTTAACTTCCAAGGATTTTGCTTTTCTAAGTGCATGTCTCCACTAAACTCCACCCAAAATTCAGCTGAATAGTCAGTGGCAAATGACTAAGTGAGTTGGTTATTCCTGAGTAAATCTTCCTATCTAAACACATGTAGTTTGTCAGTGGGAGGCATATTCCAATTTTGCTGTATGAAAATAACAGCTCCTCCATTAATCTTGTAGCAGCATCCTGAAGTTAATTAGAAATTGGTTCAGTATGATACAACTATTTCGTTACATTATCTAGTCTGTGCTGAAGTGCAGCAAGGCTTCAAGTCAGTGCACTTTCATGTCTTGATGTTCAGGTTCCCAGTCAACAGATTTTCTAGAGATAGCAAGATATGAGGCAGAGGCTTTAGGAGTAAAGAACAAGTTGTTTGGTGGAATAATTTTAGATTTTGGCATGTTGACAATTTGTTCCTAACAAGGTTGGGAACAAGAAGCTAAGAAACAAGACCATACCTCAGAACTATGGCATCTGCTCTTCATCTCATGCAAGTTGTACCTTTGATGCAGTGCTTGGTTTTCCTTTTTTCCTTTCACCCATAGCTGAAATTAGACCTCCAGGTTTGTAGATGCTTGCTGGGTTAACTTATTTTCTTTCTTAAATGATTGCTACACTTATTAAATTATTTCTCAAAAAGAAGAACAGGAGTACTAACACGGCTGTTACTCTGAAACCTAAATTATTTCTGACACTTTAAAGCACCCAAACATTTGCTCTAAGTGAATCTACAGTAAAACACTTACAAAACAAACCCATTAAAATAATAAAGCCTTCCTTACCTAGTAAGACCATCAAGACTAACAATAGCAGCCAGCTAAAACCACATACACCTTGATAACACCCACTTCTTAAAAAGATGAGGAAACTATAGGCCAAGGGCACAAGTGCACTCTTCTCAAGTTGACTGCTATTCTTATCCTCCATGACATTTCTGAAATCCATGCAATGGATTTCCAATTTTCCTTGTCACTTGAATCCTGGGATAATCTGGGTCTGACATTTATAAACCTGAGTATTCCTGCTACCTAATGATCATAATCTGCCCTGGATAATGGTCTCTTCCACATTTCATTTTTCCTCCTGAATATGTGTTTTACCTACAGGAATATGTTGTAAATACAAATATGTGAGTGTCTGTCCTTGTTCTTGTATTGCAAACAACCTTGAGTGAGGAACTCTCACTTGTATAAACACTTGCAAGTTCCCCTTAAAGAAACCCTTTCAGAAGTCAGTTTAGGAACCACCTCCTTTCCATCAGCATAATTTTGACATGCTAGTCTGTGAAACATTGAGTTACCTTTTCCCCATTGTGTCTGAATTTATGCTCATAAACCTGTAAAAAAGTTCCCTAGCTATTCTCAGAATAATTACATAGAAATTTCCCCTCCTGGCTCCTTCCAAAGTTCCTCACTACTGACTTGGAAGAACACTGGCACAATGATGAGAGAGTTTGGTTAGATCTTCATACCCATTCATTCCTGACTTTCTCTGCCCAGAGTTGCCCGTTAGTGCCATGTGTGCTATCAGTTTTTGTCCATATCTCTCCTTGCCCACTAGGAAGGGACTGGACTACCAATAAGTTTTATGTAGGCCATTAAACACATATTGAATAATAGATTTTGTGTCTGGATTGGATTAGAACCAGCAAACTGGAGATTAAATTATTTTAGTATTTTAGGCTAGATGATTCTGTATATTAAACAGTGGTTATCTTATTCTCTAGCCAGATTCATTCCCTCATATTTTTGTTATGAGAGAGAGAGATAAATATTCAGGCATCTAGGGTCTCTTCTGGACAAGTGGTACAAAATGCCATTTACAGTATTTACTGAAAAGAGGATTGTATGTGGTGCAGTGCTGGCCAAAAGGAATTTTTTTAAATGGAAGATTAGCATTCTCAATACCTTCCTCTGTCATTATTAATATCATCACTGTGCCCTTTGCTTGAGTTAGGTGTTTATACAGCCTTTTCCCAGCTCTGTCCAGAACCTTCATAGAAATTTCCAGACCCAATATTTTGTAAAACTCACTGTAAAAGTTGAGCATTGAAATGTCTGATGCAAGAAAGAGCTAAGATGTTTATCATCAGCCCCTAGGCTCCATTGTGTTGCTTGCTCTTAAGGGCTAATGCTTGTTACATTAGCTCTTTGCCTGAGAAATCCTTGTTGTGAGTGTAAAGAATAAATACTTCTGCATTAAATACATTAGAATGGTTGTGTGCAGCTTCCATGTTGTTTGGTATTCAGATCTCAAAGCTCTAAATAAAAGAGGTGATTATATTTGTTGAATATATATGATGTGCTTCAGCACTGAACTGGATCAGGGCCGGTGCAACCACTAGGTGAATTAGGCAGTTGCCTAGGGCGCCAAGTGGTTGGGGGCGCCTGAGATTTTTCCTCCCTTCCCCTCACGCAGAGTGGGGCGTGGCTGATTGGGCTCCTGGGCCTGATTTAGCTGCTCCCATTGGCCTCCAGCAGGCAGAGTCCCTCCCCCGCTCTCCCCTCCCCTAGCCTCAGCATCGCATGGCCAGCACGCTGTGGGGGAGGGGCTGTGGGCTCCGCAGCCTGTTTGTTCTGGTCCCTCATGGAGCCAGCGGCTGGAGCGACATGGTGGTAAGGGGAGTCCGGGGGGGAGGGGGAGTGCTGTCAGGGGGCGGGGGGAGGGTTGGATGGGTCGGGAGTTCTGGGGGGGCCTGTTAGGGGGTGGGAGTGTGGAGAGGGATTGGAGCAGGCAGGGGGAGGGTTGGATGGGTCAGCAGTTCTGGGGCAGTCTCTCAGGGGGCGGGGAGTGGTTAGATGGGGCGTGGGAGTCCCAGGGGTCTGTCTGGGGATGGTGGTGTGGATAAGGGTTGGGGCAGCCAGGGGACAGGTAGGGGGTAGGGTTCTAGGGGGGCAGATAGGGTGGGGGGGTCTCAGGAGGGGGCAACCAGGGGACAAGGAGCGGGGGGGGAGAGTGTTGGGCATTCTGAGGGGGGCGGGAAGTGGGAGGGAGTGGATGTGGGTGGGGCTCTCCCCCCTGGTCCTCTTTTTTGATTGTTGAAATATGGTAACCCTAAAAAAGCATTACCCTGGCTCGGCAGGGAGGAGATACCTTCCGGAGGCACCGGAGAGCCAGAGCGTCGGCTTGCGGGGATGGCGCGCCCCAGCCATGGAGGAGCTGGCGCAGCAAAGGGGGAAGCCGGGAGGCGCACGGGGGCTGCCGCCCACATGTATCTACTGCAGGAGCCCCTGGGGGGTGCCAGGTGGGTTGCAGCCTGGGCAGGTGCACCCCCCCCCCCGGCTTACCCATCACCACCCTTGGGTTCTGTGGTTCCTGGGCATGTGATCCACCGCTGCCCCTCCCGGAGCAGGCTCAGGGCTCTGCGCCCCGGTGCCGGCTCACGTGCCCGGGAGCCTCATGGCCTGAGCATGGCGAGGGGGCAGCCAGGAGATACATGGGGGGTCTGCATCCGCTGCACCCTGTAGGAGCCCCGGAGGAGGGTGCCCAGCTGCAGCCTGGACAGGAGGGGCAGAGGACGCTGCTACTCCCCACTAGCTGCGCCACCGCTTTTATAGGGCTGCTGCCCCCCTGCGCCGCGCCTGCTCCTCCATAGCTGGGGCTCGCCGCCACCACAAGCCGATGCTCTGGCTCTTTGGCGCCTCCAGAAGGCGGCTCCTCCTTGCCGAGCTGCTGCAGTGGCCCAAGCCCGGCAAAGCCAGTGAGTGGACTTGGGGCGGGGACCGCCGGGGTGGGGTGGGGAGGGCTCGTGGGGGGGCTGTGCACCCTCCAGGGGAATTCAGGGGGCGGAGACGGGGGAACCTGGTCTAGGGAGTAGCCTCTGGGCACGACTGGCCCATGGGGTCTATAAAGGCTCGTTGGGATTTGTCCCTCAATGAACCAATGTGCGGGGGGGGCGCAAGGTGGAAGTTTCGCCTAGGGTGCAAAATATCCTTGCACCGGCCCTGAACTGGATGTGGGGAAGGCAAAGCACCTGCTCCAAGGAGCTGGCAGTATAAAAAGATGCCATTTGAAATAATAGTTCTTTTCATAGAGAAAGCAACTTTGTTTTCCCCAGTTTATTTTTTGAAATGAAACACTCACCTATTAATATGTAACAGTATGTTACAGAGGAGATAAGCTCTCTGTTCTGTAGCATTAAACTAAACATTCTATCTGAGGCACATTCACTATTGTTCTCACATCTTCTGGCTAGCTTCTGAGAAAGTTCTGTCTCCCACACTCAAAACTAGCTGATTGGTGATTTCACCCAAGCTATTGTGAATAAGCGTGTTTGGAGTCAGACTACTGGAATTATGGCCAATGTTTCAAGGCTCTGCTGTGAAGATACTTGCTAAAAGCATCAAGAGCTGACTTGAGACTTTGCAGCAAGAAACTGAACAGTTAATGTTTGGCAGAATAATCAGAGCTTATTACCTGAGTGTCTCACATTTAATGGATGTAAAGCAAGTTTTCTTAAAGTGTTCATGAGGTCAGAGTTTTGATTCTGTATTATGTTTTGCCAGGCTTTGTGTGAGTGGATTTCCTCGGCAGCATGAGAAACGCTGGAAAGAATTCTGTAACAGAGTGGTACTAGATCCTGACTTCATGGTGCAACTGCTCACAGGTGTCTATTATGCCATGTAAGTAGGTGGAGTTTGGAAGAAGAAGAGCTGGATGGCTTCTAGTGAATTAAAATACTCTCTTTTCTCTCTGTCTTTATGCATGAAAACATGAATTAAGCCATTACTTCATTTGAGGATCAACTGCTTTATTTCCCTTATTTTCCTTTGACTTGCGATCTTGGCCAGCTGACATTTTGGGAATGCCTTTATCAGCATTCAGTCACCAGAGCTGGGTGCTGAAGAGTGGTGCTCCTCGCTTCCTCTTCTTTCCCAGGGATGTCACTTCCACAGTATCCCTTCTCTTCACCAGTGTAATGTTTGCAAGCTTCAAGGTAGCTGATAAACCTGGGTCCCCTGGAATGGCAGTGTGACATGAAGCCACTAGGTTAGCCTAAACACATGAATCCAAAACAATTATACCAAGTAATGTAATTTTCGAATGGTGCCCCTCCATCCTTCTTTACTGTGATCCTTACCATGATAACATCCTTCTGGCTGGGAGATGGGAGGGAACAATTAATTGTAATATAAATTAGAATAATAACTGAGGTGCTCCATCTATTCCTTTATGCTTTGATAGTGTATGTTCTTTGTAGATACAAAGAGAAGGGTTTGGGTTCAAAAAGTACTGAATAATAAATGTCTTGTTTGTTTTGTTTTGTAGATATAATGGACAGTGGGGTCTTGGCCAGGAGGTATTGGATGACATAATTTACAGAGCACAGCTTGAACTTTACTCTCAGCCACTGCTGGTAAGGAAGAGGCCATTGAAATCATTTTATTTGATTTTAAAAAGCATATGAATGTGCTGATAAAATGGATTGCTTTTAAAAGGTTCATTTAGCAGTTACAACCATTTACTACATTCTAACCAGAATTTTATTTGTAGTCTGATGCTTGGTATTTTAACACAGCTACTATTCAGTCACGCTCTTTTGCTTAAGTGTTAAGCTCTGGTACTTAGCGCTTATAATAACTTCTTGGTGCTAGGAAACAGGATTTCCTAATATAATGTTCTAGTTTAAAATACATACACTCTTGTAGCAAGAGCTACACAAAGATAACTCCTAGGATATGTCTATATTGCGATAAAAAACGTTTGGCACCGAGTCTCAGAGCCTGGGTCAGGTGACGCAGGTTTGCAGGGCTCAGGTTGTAGAGTTGTAGTGTGGACATTCCAGCTCGGGCTGGAGACCAGGCCTGGACAGCAATACTGCAGTGTTATAGCCCTGCAACCCGAGCCCCGTGAGCCCAAGTCAGCTGACCTGGCCCCGCTGAGGCTGTGCCACGTGTCATTTATTGCACTGTAGACATACCCAAAGGGGTCAAATTAAGTAATCATCTGATATCACATGACATTGGTGGTGAACAAATTGGTATTCTGCTCACCTGTGGTTCATCGAGGTTTAGAATTTGTTCAACTGACTCCACCCACAGTATTCTTGGTGATAGGAGCAGAAATGGAATAGTGCTGAACTTTCTCAGACGAACTTCATCAACAGAGCTATCTGCAGTCTTAAACTGACTGACTGTCGCCCAGTCTTAATCCATTCCATTCCATTCTGCAGCCAGCCCTCCAGATAAGACATTTTTCTCTAAGAATATAACTTAAAAAAAAAAAAAATCTACTGCAGTTGCTAGCCTGACCCTAAAAGATGAAAGGAGAGAAATAAAAAAGGAGACAGAGAAGGAAGAGGAACAACGAGAGAGACAGACAAAGGTGGAGGTGATTGAGGGGAAGAAGAGAGACAAATAGAGAGGAGGAATTCAATATTTTTTCTTTCTGGTGGTGGTGGTGGTGGGGAGGTGGGGGGGCAGATTCCAGGTAAGGAAACAAAATCAGCAGAAGGTAGAAACATGACTGTTGCTGTCTTTGGCACCTTGCACCGCTTTTGGATCAGGAATTAATGTGGGCAATAGGCTTTGGTGGTGGTCTTCTGGACTAACACACAGTAAATCAATTTGATAACTCTAAATATTATTTTTCCCCATAACTTAGAGTAGTGGCCTGTTTGCAGAGAAGAACTGAATGGGAAAGATCCAAAGGCCAATCCCAAGATAAATTCTGCACTTCTCCAATAAATCTGATAAAACTGTTCTCATGATGAATTAATATTGGCTAGGACACTTAGTTTTGTGCTTTCTGAGTGAAGCATTTTAAATACATCTTATCCAGTGAATTATTAGAACAGCAATTTCGTTTAGGAAATGACTCATTGCACCATTAGATTGGAAGTTTAAATTAAATATTGAACCTGAGGAAGTGGGTACCTGTGAGAATATGCTACAGTACAAAAGCATGTAGGTGGATCTGTATTTGAATTCAGTTGATGGTGTAACAGCTTTTAGTCCTGATTAAAACTGAACAATCAGCTAAAAAAAAAAAAAAATCTTCTGAGTGATTGTAAATCCTTCTAGGTTATCTTTATTTTTACAATGTTAACAGCGTTTTCTCCCTCTTCTCCTCTTGAACAAGCTATTTGGTAGTTTCTGTCGACTGTTAGTGATTGTTATAGCCTTGTCTCTTACCTCCTCCCTGCTCTTTACTACTTCCTTTTTTTCCTTCTCTGGTCATTTGCTTGTCCTCCCCAGCCTGCCTTTTTGCAACTATCAAAGGACACTTCAGGAAGCCCTGCCTTTTTCTAAGCATGTTTTACAAAAATTGTAGTTAAGTTCTAGGACAGATGGATTGCATGTCCCTTGTCTTTCTCCATATTAAGGCAGTTGACCCTTCGGGTTCTTTAACAAACAATTCTCTTTGTTTAAATTTTGTTTAAATTTTCCAGAAGTCACATGCAATCTAGCAGCAATATAAAACAATGTTTAAAATAACATTTAAAGCAATTGCTGTCACTCAGTGAAGTACTTCATTTAGTCTCCCACGTGATTTTCAATCCCATCCCCCTCTGGCATATGTAAAGACAACAGCAAATTATCTGAAGTCCATGCAGGAGTGAAAGTTAATTTTTTTAGACATTTGTACCAG
This sequence comes from Trachemys scripta elegans, assembly GCF_013100865.1. NCBI lineage: Eukaryota > Metazoa > Chordata > Testudines > Emydidae > Trachemys > Trachemys scripta. Next base: position 56,297,088 of record NC_048308.1, on the reverse strand, counting down.
GGCATTTGCATAGTTGGGGAAATGTTATTGGTCTACGTTAAAAAGAGCAACATCACAGCCCACTGTATTTGGTGGTGGTTCTCAGAAAACTCCATATAATGTATCAGTGCTCCTGTACAAACAAGATTATGTCCCTTTGTGTTCCTCTAAATAGAAAACATGACCGAAATAGCAGCCTCAGTAAGCTACAAAACAATTGAAGGGTAAATGACTGAGTGCCAGCAAGCACCTTTAATGTTGCCCAGGGGCTGTACCAGAGGTGGAAAAATAATGCAAGAAAATTAACTTAGTCCAGGAAGAAAAACTGAGCCCTGGTCTATACTGCAAGGGGATCGATCTAAGTTACGCAACTTCAGCTACGTGAATAACATCACTGAAGTCGCCGTACTTAGATCTACTTACCGCGGTGTCTTCACTGCAGTAGGTCGACTGCTTACATTCCCCTGTCAACTCTGTCTATGCTTCTCATTCCGGTGGAGTACCGGACTCGATGGGAGAGTGCTCGGTGGTCGATTTATCGTGTCTTCACTAGATACGATAAATCGACCCCTGCTGGATCGATCACTCCAGAGGTAAGTATAGACATACCCTAAGTTGCTGCAACCAAATGTCCTGTGCCAGTCTCACAGCAAAGAAAACTTTGTGGGAGGGGCTTCCGCAGTGGGAAGTTAAGCAAAAAGATGCAATATTCCTGCCCAGCTACTGTGGACTAAAGAGTGCCTCTCTATCATTCCATCAAGCATCTGCCCTATACCAGTTCAGGTCCTCTGCACAATGCTTCAAAAGGAACTCCCAATCTTTAGTTCAAAACAAGATATCCAGGCTACCCTAGTAAGCATACACCCTCAGACAAAGTATGTTGGGCAAAATAACAGGTTTCAGAGTAGCAGCCGTGTTAGTCTGTATCTGCAAAAAGAAGAACAGGAGTACTTGTGGCACCTTAGAGACTAACAAATTTATTAGAGCATAAGCTTTCGTGGACTACAGCCCACTTCTTCGGATGCATATAGCTATATGCATATATATATTTATATATATTTATTATATATATAATAAATTTGTTAGTCTCTAAGGTGCCACAAGTACTCCTTTTCTTCTTTTTGGGCAAAATAGTTGATTGTAAGCAAGAGACAAGCATCACTATGCCCACTGACCTGTTAATTTGATTGAGATGCATCCCATACCGTCACTGCTTGATGCCCCAGCTTCTTTTACTTGACTAACTTTGGCTGAGCATATATTCCTCCTGGGAAAGGATGGATGTTTCTGGCCTGTGGCCTGTTCTTTGTCACTGATAGTTGCAAGCTCTGTTCGCAGAGACAGAATGCTGCTTCCTCCATGAAGTGTCTTCGGGCCTTTCAGGTTGGGATCACCAACCTTGGCCTTAATGGGCCTGGTTTGGGATGATAAGGCAGTAAGACAGGATAGTATCATAGAAATGTGGGCTGGAAGGGATCTCAAGAGGTCATCATGCATCCAGGCCCCTGTGCTGAAGCAGGAACAAGTAAACCTAGATTATACTTGACAGGTGTTTGGTCTAACCTGTTCTTCAAGCTCAATGATGTGGGGATTCCACAATCTTCCTTGGAGGCCTATTTCAGTGCTTAAAGTTAGGCACTGCATCTTTTTGCATCACCTTTCTCTCAGGAGGAGCTGGGACTGATGCAAGTGGACTTTTTAGCAAGTTTTTCCTGCTGGTCTATTTTTCTTGCATGATTTCTCCCCCGCCCTTTTCCCCTTAGCCGTACAATCTGGGTTGAAAGTGCTTGTCAGTCAGTCTTCCACACTTAGGGTTCATATTTTTCTGGAGCTGCTGTTGCACTGAGATTTTTCATTAGTTCTGATTGAGCACTGCCCCGTTCCTAGGTACTGACAACGTAAACAGACTGAGATCAGGGAAGGAGAAAAACAATGTACATGTTATATCCATTTCAGCTTGATTTGCAATAAGCAGCACAGCAGGAGTTTTTAAGAGGGAATATGAGCAGGGTGCAGATGAACAGAGCCATCCCTTGGGTAGGGCGAATCAGGGCGACCACTCCAGGCCCCGCTCTTTGGGGGGCCCTGCAGCCTGGTGCGATTGGCCACAGCAGTCAGTACTGGAAGACATAGGTGCAGGAACTAGGAGTGCGGGGGTGGGGGTGGGGTGCTGCAGCACTCCCAGGCTCCTGGCCCTGCGCACCACCGGGGGGGGGCTGATTTGTCCCGGATCCCGCACCCCCTAAGGATGACCCTGCAGACAAATGCAGGGAGATTGTACTTTGCATCAGGGAATGCATGGAAGGGGATTGTGAGAGATGCTCACAAATCAAATGGATGAGGTTTGGGAGCAATAGCGGAACAAAAAGGGTGTGGGGGGGTGAGACCAAACAAAGTTTGACAAGGAAGGATAAGCGGGGAGGGACAGAGTTATGTACAACTCTGAAGGAGAGAAGAATCTTAAAATTTGTTATGTCAGATGGGAAGCCAATGGAGAGATTCGAAACGGCGTGTTACATGATCAAAACAACAGGCAAAGATCAGGTTTGTATGGACTGAAGTGGGTCAGGGTGTGTGTTTGGAGCCAGAGGAGATTGTTGCAGTAATCAAGACAGAATGTAATGAGAGATTTGTCTCTAAGGATGGAGAAAAGGATGAATTTTGGAGATGCTGAAAAGGAAGAAGTAGCAGGATTTGGAAATGGCCTGCATGTGTGCGGCAACGAAGGGGGACGAGTTACAAATAACCCCCAGGTTACATGCCTGGGTGATGAAAGGATGGCAGCATGGACAACTGTAATAATAATAAAAAAAAAAAAAAAAGAAAGAGGAGAAGCTTGTAAACATTACACAGTATTACTCTGCTTGTTCCTGAGAACATCCACATACATTGTGTAAAATTCTCCTTTCTTTTCTCTCGTGAGTTTTCCAAGATAAACTGTTACACTTTTCCAAAGGGCAGATGACTACCCAACTGACTTATTTTTCCTTAGACCTTTTGTGGGCACTATAGAGAATTTTATGCTGTGCCAATAAACTGGGAGGAGAGATTACCCTCTACCAGAATTTCCCCAATCATGGGGAACAATGGGATTACAGTTTAAAATTAATATTGTTAAACAAGACACATAGTTCAGATATCACAGCCACTACTTACCCTCCCTTCCTTGGGTAGAACTCCTTCCCAAAGGAATATTTATTCATAACTATGTACAAAATATTTGATACAACCACAGGAATTTAGACAAAGGATGTCTCACAGTTTAAACAATGCATTTTCCTGTGTTTCTCTTCAGTATAGAAGAGACTAAAGGTATAGAGCAGGGGTCGGTGACCTTTCAGAAGTGGTGTGCTGAGTCTTCATTTATTCACTCTAATTTAAGGTTTCACGTGCCAGTAATACATTTTAACGTTTTTAGAAGGTCTCTTTCTATAAGTCTATATTATATAACTAAACTATTGTTGTATGTAAAGTAAATAAGGTTTTTAAAATGTTTAAGAAGCTTCATTTAAAATTAAATTAAAATGCAGAGACCCCCGGACTGGTGGCCAGGACCCTGGCAGTGTGAGTGCCACTGAAAATCAGCTCCCGTGCTGCCTTTGGCATGCGTGCCATAGGTTGCCTACCCCTAGTATAGAGTATGGACTAAAAGAACACGTTAACAGAAAAGTAAATATGACACTTTCTTGGGGTGCCTGGGACTACAAGTCACCTTGTTAACCCTTTGCCTCAGACAAGAGGGAGTCTTTCTTGTGGTAGTGAGGTGTCAGCTCCCAGATGCCACCAGTCTTTCAACCATTCAAGCAATCACCCCAGGGCTCTACCAGCCGCTCCTTTGCCTTACAATTTAACAACTCTTGGACCCCAGCCCCTGAGCCACTCCAAAAGCATCCCCCTCTAGAATCCAGCCCCTGTCACTTGACACTCGCAGCAATTACCAGGTTCCCTACTCCCAAGGGAATAGTATAAACGCACCAGCCTGTTTGATTCAAATGACTATCTGCTCCAAGATAACACAGCACTGTAATCTGTTTATTGTGAAAGCAGGTACAGTAGAACCTCAGTTACAAACACCGGAGTGACGAACTGACCGGTCAACCACACTCCTAATTTAGAACCGGAAGAGTGCAATCAGGCAGCGGGGGGGGGGGGGGGGGAGCAAACACTGTACAACACTGTGTTAAACGTAAACTACTAAAAAAAATAAAGGGCAAGTTTAAAAAAAATTGACAAGGGAACTGTTTCTGTGCTTGTCTCATTTAAATTAAGATGGTTAAATGCAGCACTTTTCTTCTACATAGTAAAGTTTCAAAGCTGTATTACATCAATGTTCATGTGTAAACTTTTGAAAGAACAACCATAATGTTTTGTTCAGTGTTATGAACAACCTTCATTCCCAAGGCGATCATAACTTTGAGGTTCTACTGTATAAGTTTTAGTAACAGAGGTAAAGATTTTAAGAGATCGTGAGAAAAGGTAACAAGAATAACAGGTTACAAATAAAACAAAATTATAACACACTTCTGGAAGACTTTGAACTATAACAAGCTAACCTCGTCTAAAGCAATTTCTCATTTAAGAACTTCCTTACATCATTTCAGCCAAGGTTGTTTGAAATCTTGTTTTCATGGGCATAAGCGCACTGCCTGGTTACCCCCTCAAGCACAGAATAAAAGAGTGGTCCCTGTGCTTCCCTCTTATACCCCAAAGTCCATTGTCTTTGCACCCCAGAGACAAGACAACCCCCTGTGGATTCTAGTCTCTAGCATCTTTCCATCTGCCTGTTTCACGGTATTCAGATTTGGCTTTCAATGCTCAATTTACATTTGACAGAGAGATACATCTTATCTCCTGTCTGGAAGAAACCTGTTTGTCAGCTATGCCTGGTTAAAGACTTTAGATACTACAGTATCTAAACAAAACTTTTTAAATGTCAGTACAGTACATATATTTCTCAACAATACAATGACCAGCTTTCATTTGATACTTTACAGGACACTATTTATGGATAAATACTATGAAAGCAATGTGTTAGGTATAGTGAGTTTGTCAGGCCTAGTAGGAGTTGCTGACAGTCATGAACCCTTTGCCAGTTGGTAGCAATGAGCCTCTATGTCACAGTAGAGCCTCTTGTTAAAGGTGTATACTCAAGCTATGTCTGCACTACCGTGATAAATTGACCTATGCTACGCAACTCTAGCTATGTGAATAACGTAGCTGGAGTCGACATACCTTAGGTCAAGTTACCGCAGGGTCTTCACTGTGGGGAGTCGACAGGAGAAAATCTGCCGTAGTGTAGGGGGAGGGAGGGGTAGAGTACAGGGGTCGACTGGAGAGCAATCTGCTGTCCATTTGGCGGGTCTTTACTAGACCCCCCCCTAAATCGACCGCCGGTGGATTGATCCTAGAGTGTTGATCCCGGCTGTAGTGAAGACCTGCCCTCAGTTAATCTGGATTTCAGTTGAACTGATATAGGACTATCCATCTCTGGGTTTTGTTTTGTCAATTTAAAAATATATTTCACTGATGTTTGCATGTCTTTGCCATGAGCAACCAAATAAATTACTTGATTTAAAAAGGGCCATGTCTTGCAGCTCTGTTATACATCCCAATACAAACTTCAGTCTTTAAAATACTTCTGTCTCTGCAGTTTCGACTTTTGATAAATCACTGATGACTTTAAATGATCCAAGAAAAAAAACAGTTGGGTGACTACATAGCATTGTTCTTCTTAATGCCTGTTAACTGCATTGAAGGAAGAAAAGCTTGTCCTACTTACAATAGCAATTGTTGCTGTATAGGATGGGACTGAGTGAGATTAAAGGCAGAAAAATAACTAGGGAAACGATACCTTGTTACTCAACTTATCACTCCCCTTTGAGTAATATCAGCTTGCTTTGTTAGGGGAAAGTTTTAATAAATGTTGAGATCCTTGAATTAAGATACGTAAGTGCAAAGTATTCATATTTATTATTTTATTAGTGTATTAGTATTGCAAAGTCAACACTGCCACAGATGATGAGCTGGATTCTATTTTTCTCATCTGTCAAAAAAGGTGTGAACCAAATTCTGACTGCAAGTTTATTATACTGGTGATGGTGCACAAGCTGCAAAAACCCCAACTTGACTTTCGTATCCTAGTTTGTTAGCAGTTGGCTATTCAAATGGCTATCTTCTAATTTGTAAACTGGGAAGTTTCATCTGGAAATTACTGAAAGAATAAATGTGGAACCCCATAATGCCATTTTTACAGCTGCTTTTATGTTTACAATAGTATGTTAAGTCTCAAAGCTGGAAGAGATCAGTTGCTCTCTCTTAGAGCTGCAAAAATAGAGTTCCAGCTTTATCAGCACTTCTCGTACCTATCGTTTATTGTAGAGAACAACTTATTGTGGAGCTTCTCTAATTGTCATGCTGCAGTTCTCTAAAATTTTGTAGAAAACTGACAAAAAGGGGTAGTTGAAGATTGAGAGCTAATTATGTGACCGTTGTGAAGGAAACACTACTTTTATTCATGTAGCCATTGATTGCACTTGTGCTGTTTGCATTGACATGGTTTGTGACCTAATTCTTGAAGGATAGTACTACTGGGTTTCATTTGAAGTTTGACTCTGTTGGAACACTCTCTTTTTGTGCAGTGAATCTGCAGCAAAACAAATAGATCATTTAATAAAATAAGAATGGGGAAGCTCAAAACCTCCTAGGGAGAAGGAAGTCCTGTATAGTCCAGATATGTCAGCTTTGCAATGAGCCTGTCAGTGGTCATGAAACATGAAGTCCTGAAGTCGCTGCCATGTCTATGTGTGGCAGCCTGATATACTGTTGCCAAATCTTTGTCTCCCCATCCAGTCTGACAATGAAATCTGGCACTGCTCTTAGTATAGTTGAGGGTGGTGAATTTGCATAGGATTTTACTGTTACCGTAGGTTGCGAATGCCATGAAGAACTCGTTGCCCTTTGATGCCCCTGATATGTCGCAAGAAGGCCAGAAGGTACTGAAGGTGGAGGTTACTCCTACAGTGCCCAGGATCTCTCGGACTGCCATTACGACAGCTTCCATCCGCCGCCATCGCTGGAGGAGAGAAGGTGAGCAGTCCCATGGCGCCGCGAATAACATACTGTACTGTGTTCATCTCCATCGTTACCAATTAGCTTCTGAATCTGAATGTTGGCAGAATAGTTTCATTTAATTGTTTTTCAAACAGCAGTATTTTGTAACAATATATAGCGCTTTACATCCTTTCAGAGCACTGCATGGCCATGAACTCTTTAAACCTCACAGTACTCCTGTGAGGTAGGTAAGTAAATGTTACCCTCCTTTTACGGATGGAGAAGCTTGAGAGGTTAGGTATCTTTTCCATGTTGCGTAGCATGGCCAAGGTGTGATTAGATCTTGGGAGTTCTTGGTTCCCAGTCCCACACTCAGTCCGTTAGACCACATTGCCTCCCATCTGTTGGCCTGACTTTTTCAGTGGTCCTGAGCAACCACTGATCCCACTTAAGTCTGTGGGAGATTGAGTTGTGCCCCTCTAAATCAGACCATTTGTTCTTAGAGAAAAATTCCTAAACTACTTTTGGGTAACTTATCTCATTCCCCTTCACTCCCCTATTTTTCTTGATGGATACCTGTATTGCTAAGAATAATATTTAATTGTGCAAGGAAGAAAAATAGATGTGGTGGTAGTTTTTTCTTGATGTGGGCAGGTGCACCTTCAGTATAAGTATGGCAAAAAGCTTGCTTAGAAATCACTGTCATATTTAAAAGCTTTGTGTTCCTGCATGTATAAAAACATCCATTGAAAAAGCTGCATAAATGGCTGAAAGTAAAAAGTGGGAAATTAAAATATCGCAAAGGGAAAACTTGATCCCTGGTTTCAAACCCCTGTCCCTTCTTTTACAGTTTATTTTTATGCATCAAGAATTGGAGTGCTTCATGATCTGTCAAGTCAGGTTGCCCAAGCCTAGAAACAAACGTTACCATTTTGCAGATTTTCAGTCATGTTTGTTCTTACCACTGATATCGTTTTGTTCACTTGCCAGTCTCTCACACGTACAATATATTCATCTGCCTCTTTCTGTGGTGTGCACACAAATGTACTCGTGTGTGTATATAAGTAAGGCTATGTCTACACTGCATACAGTGTGGATTATGAGGGTGTGAATTGCGGAGTGCACCAAAAGCCCTGTGTGGAAGCTGCTGGCATGAACTAAAAGGTATAAAGTTTGCATTTAACATACTCCTCTTTCAAAAGCTTAGGTATCTTTTAGCTTGCTCCAGCAGTGTTCACATGGAGCAGTTAGAGCATACCATTGTTGTGTACTGTGCAATTTGCTCCCCCTATAACCCACTGTACAGTGCAGTGTAGACCAGCCCTAAGTGTGGATAGTGCTTTTGTTTTTCCATGTCCACATAAATCTTCTCTTTTCCCTGCCTGGATTGGAATGCCTAGAAAGGAATAGAAAAGCACTAAAATTTTATGTGTTGAATCCCAGATGGCTTTGACTTCTCAAACGAGGCTGACTCAAGCATTCCTGGCTCCCCGATCCAACACGGCTCCACAGACCTAGGGATCAAACGTGAGCAAGAGGGGGAGGTGCTGGTGCGCAGGACCCCTGAGCATGGCTCACCGGAGCCCACCTTGACAGCAGCCACAACAGAGGGTAGGACAGAGAGGAGGCAGAAGTCAGTGAGGCAGTTGCCGGAGGAAGATCCTGGCTCCCTATCCCCAAGCAGAACTTCTTTCCATTCTAGTGCGTGTTTCCACTATCCCAGGGTGTATTAGCTTCTCTTTGCAATACACACATCCCCTATATACCTAGCACCAGGTCAGGTACTACCTTTTGTTATCATGTGGGCTGGCCTGGGGCTTGCATCTCTGTGTGGTGAAAGGCAGCTTGGCATGGCTAACGAAAAGGCAAGGGCAGCATCTAAGAGCATTGAGATTGCTTGGAAATTTCCTATTACTGAGCATGTTTACTCTAATATTTGCAAGAAAAATACTGCACCAAATGAGCATGAGCCCAGTTCAGAAAACCCGTTTTAGGGTATAAAAGAATCTTACTACAACTTTAGATTAACAAGCTAGTATTGGAACAATGTTTCAAAATTCAAAAGTGAATTTCCTGTCACTGTTAAAGTTGGGTTTGCCTAAGAAGTAGATTCCTAGTGTTCTGCTTTGAATAAATTCTTTTATATTTATTCCCCACACTTCTATTCACTAAAGTGTCACCATCTTGTCAGCCTGCGTGAGTGGACTGGCTGTAAACAACCACACCAATCCCCTAAATGGAATCAAGTTGTCACGTTTCCAGCCACTTTAAAACAGTGACTGTTTTTCTTCACAAACAGGTTCTCTTAGTGTATGCTGTTGGATTTTGCAACAGCTGCCCTTGCAGCCACATGTAGTATTCTGTGGGTTGTCTGATACAGGTTCATTTTCCTTTAGTGAGTCTATTAACTTATCATCTGTACTTGGTAAGAGGTATGCTTTCATGCAGTGAATTTGATTCATGACTTCTCTTGGTGGTGGTGGTGGTGGTGTGCTTAATTCCCTGGGCTTTTAGCTGAAAATGTATTCCCAAGAGTCCTCTGATCTTCCTAATCTGTTTCTGTAATTTAAGTTTTCTTTTCTGTGTGAACATTCCTTTGGCATTTCCAACAGCTATAAAGGTCACAATTTCTCTGAAACAGAGAAGGTATTTACAGACTGTTTCATATGTACTGCATACCCTTCGGGGTGTCCTTGTGGAAACAAAAATCTGAGATTCTTCTAGATTTGATGTATTGTTACCATGGAACCCACCGCAGTGAATCAGCCCGTAATGAATGAGGGTCACAACATCCCACTTCTTTGGAAAATAAGATACTTACAAAACATGATGCTGTTGAAGTTTTAGAATCTGCTCCTTGGTGTGTAGTGAGTTTGAGCATGCTCAGTAAACAAGAGCCCTACCCCAGCCTTACTCCATTTGTTCTGATTCGTCTTATTCCACTGTACTGACGATTGCATGTGCATGTCCTGAAGGATATGGAGAAGGCCTCAGCTTTGCAGAGAACCTTCATTAAAAATGGTTGCCCAGAATGTAGCCTCCCCTTTCTAACACTTGAGTTATTAAAATATCCATGTCGTTTGACTTGTTCCTTTGGAGTCTGCATCACTTTGCATGGTTTTCCTGGATATGAAAGTGAAGAATATTTGAGCAGATAACTGAACATAGAAAGCTGACAATTGCCTGTTTGCTCAAATTGAACAAACTTTGCCATTCAGTAATATTATGGGGTGGAAAGTGGCCATGGAGCTAAAGCAGATTTGACTACTAATACTTAAATTATTATTTTTATGTTATGTATATTACCTTGTTAATTTATTGATGATGATAATTTTGCAGAAAACTTAAATTTGCAAATACCCTCAATTGAGTGACAATGTCCTACCTGACAGCAGCGTGAAACGAGAAAGATCTTTCTTGGTAAACCCTAGTAATCCCTTTCATTGTTCAAGTTTGTTTATGCATCTAATTATGAGAAGGATAAACAGAATAAATACCCCTTTTAAACTAGTGTTTGGAACCAATACATGGAATGTTCTGCTGGTTTCCGAGAGGTGGCTTAGTGACACCTCAGAAAGGATGTGTGTTTAAAAGGGTTACGTGTGTTGATACTCTTCTGTTGGGTTGCAGCAGTAGGTATACACAATCATTTGTGGCCAGTAGATGATGGTAGGGGGAAAGCTGACATGGAACAAATCCAAAAATAAATGTAATACTTCTGCTGGATCTACTTCGTATTGACTTCTGTGTCACACTAAAAGTGCATTCTTTAGAGAAGCACTAATTCCTATAGAAAATGTTGAGAAACTTGAAGACAAAAGCTGTGTGGTTGACTTGTCATTTTCTCTCTCATTTTTATATCACACGAGCTCCTTTCCTTTCCAGGATTTTAGTCAATTATGGGGCTGTTCAGGAAAAGATGCTGTTTTGATTGTTGCTATTCTCTTGGAAAAGAAGAAACCTACCACTTTTTCTGAGTTCCCTGTTCCAAATAAGGGGTATAGAGAACTGAACTGCACTCTCCCTTTCCTTGTCTTTGAGGGTAGTGTTAGAGGAAAACTACCATCCAGTCTGTATATATTTAAGGTGTATTTTACTAAGGTGAAAGACTTCACTCCAATGAGAACTTTCCTGAGTATCTGGGATCTGACTAGCGAGAGATTTTCCTGCATGTTGTTTTGTCTGTTTTCTTCATTCTTCAGCATTGCTGTGCTGCCTGGGCCTCTGCATGGTTGCAGCATCCGAAAGCTTGCACCAAGCCTCTCATTCTCCTCTCTAAATTGAATGGATACTTGACAGTTTTACCTTTCCAATTTCTTTCTGCTGTCTCATGGTGTTTTTTCTGAAGTAGGATAATCTGTTTAGCATCCCTGATTATTTTCTCATGAACACTTCGGTGCTTCTTCACAGTGTTTGCATCAGTGTTCAAATAAAGCTTTTCCATATTGCTTAGGGGTGTCTCCCTGCAAGTTACACATCATCCATTTGAATAAGGGAGGGTTGAGAGAGGAGGTGTTAGCTGCTGCTGGGGTTCCTAATCAATGCACTTTCATTCAGCTTTGCATGATGGTATAAAAGAATATAAATGCTGGGTCTGATGGGAAAAGCTTCTTTTGTTTTCAGGGTATTTCAGTTGTATTATCCTTTAACCAGCACCTTTGAGGATGGTGGTGGTGGGTTGTTCGTAAAATGTCTCATTGTTTAATGTGGGGAAGTATTTGTGTGAATAAATGAGAAGACAAACACTTTTATATTTCTAAAGGACTGATTTGATCAAACAGGAAAAAAAACACATTTTAAATATATATTCAGGAAGTTGTAGTAAATGCATTTTAATAATTAGAAAATATCCCTTAGAGTTTAAAATGCTTGTCTTGTCCTGAGGCTAAAGTTTTTTCCAGGTATGAAGATTGCAGTACTGTGAAGTTTCCTACAGTTATGGGAGGTTGAATATTAGAGTAAACCTATGAGGATTACATAATAAAGCAGACCAGCATTGTACTCTACTGAGAATGGCTTTAGGTTAGAAAGTGGCTGAGTGCCCCCTTGCAAGGCTGAAACCAGGAATAACAGTGATCTTAGCTTCAACAAAAAGGGTTTCCTAAAAGGGAAAGGGATCCAAAAAACCCCATCTGTAAAGCTGTTCTGCTTTCTGCTTCTGAATAGGGCCGGCGCTTCCACTAGGCGACCCTGGGCAGTTGCCTAAGGAGGCAGGATTTGGGGGACGGCATTTTGCCGCCCTCGGCGGAAATCTGGTGGTGGGGGGTCCTTCTGCTCTGGGTCTTTGGCGGAAATTCAGTGGCGGGTCCTTCACTTGCTCCAGGACCCGCCGCCAAAGTGCCCTGAAGACTCGGAGCAGAAGGACCCCTGCCACCGCCGAGACCCCAGGATCCCTGAATGCTCGGAGGAGGAGCGCTGCCACCTAGGGCGGCAAAAACCCTGGCGCCGCTCCTGCTTCTGAAATATGATGCATAGCCAAGCTAGATATTTTTGCGTGGTGAAGGAGCACCAAGAGCCAAAGTACTGGCCTCAATAGGCTGCTGTGTAACTCGAAAGTTTAAAGACAACTTGTCACCTTTGTCAGTGCACTGGCAACAGTCTGTGGAAGGGTAGGTTCATTCCTGTATGTTAGACTCATAAACCTTTTGCCACCATTTAATGAGCTTCAGATAATCTCTATGGTATGTGCCAGAGCAGAGTGAGCAAACTGCCACTGGAATAATGCAGCAGATGAAGCTGTCAAACATGTACACTTCCTGGGGTTTCCCGCAAGCAGTCATACTTAGAGTTATCACAGGGAAATCTGAAATTCTTACAAATGGAAGGCCTTATTTAAAAAAAAGGTGAAATTTTGCTTTTTTAATCTTGAAAGTAAGACAGCTGGAGTGAAAATGAGCTCACTTTCACTCAAATGCAAAAACTACAATTTTTGAAATTCAAAGTCCTGTTCAGTTACGTGAGAAATGCATATTTTGTCATGTTTTGATGTAAAAACTACTTTATGAATTTCCTTGGGGTTTCAAAATGGCCTGAAACAAAATTGCATTTTTTATGAAAATACTTGCTATTTTTTGTACAATCCTTTTTATGGTATAGGACTGAAAGCAAACACTTAAGAAGTAAATGCATCTGTTTCCTTAGTAATGGAAAATAAGGGAGCAAAATGAAAACCACAAACTAGAAGTAGTTTGCAAAGGAACCTGCTGCCAGTAAATACAGCCAGTAAAACAGCAGAGCTCATCCACCTTTGCACCCTGTCAAGTCAGACTTACTTCCAGAGATCACTGACTTAATACACTCAAGGTATGTCTACACTGCAGTTAGACACCTGCAGCTGACCTATGCCAGCTGACTCAGCTCTGGAGAAGGGTCTGTTTAATTTTGGTTTAGATGTTAATGGGGACCCTGCCACTTTGCAGGGTCTAGAGCCTGGGCTCCGGTCCTAGAGCCTGGGCTCCAGCCCAAGCTCGAACATCTATACCAGTTAAACAGACCCTGAGCCCAAGCCCCATGGGCCAGACATGGGTTTTTAATTGAAGTGTAGACATACCCTCACAGTTGGGTTTTAAACTCCTAACTTTCAAAACCAGACTTCAGGTTGCATCCTAGGAAACTGAGGCCACCTCTAGGTATTCTCTGTTCTCCATTCATGGCCTGGAGTGATAGGTTCCTGTTTGACAGGTAGGTCCTGTTCAGAAGCACAAAGTCTCTTCCACAGGGTGCAGCACTTTGCAGCTTAATCTTGTATTCCATATACAAAGAGGTATTTTATAGATAGAAGATATTTAGGCAGCCAGGTTACAAGTGATATGATGGAAGCCAGCTTCATGTAATTGCTGGAAGTGCAAGGAGGACTGGGGTTTGGGGGAGAGATGACAATTAGGAGTTAGGGTTTATCTCCAGGAGAAAGTTTAGTCACATTATGTGCCAGTTAGCATCTGCTGAAATCTACTACACCTGCAGGCGGGGTGGCGATTGGTGACCAATGGTCTGACCTGTTCCTAAAGGTTGCTGAGCTCTTGCAGCAACTCACATTGACTTCAGCAGGAGCTGCATTTACTGTACTCAGTACCTCTCGGGATGCAGCCCTAAATCAGGATAAAAATAGCAAACTAGGCTGAAAGGATGAGTGAAGGGGTTGTGGAGAATCCTTCAGACTGAATTGGCTAATGGATTGGATAGTCAAGCAGAGTTGTTCAGATGCTCACAATTATCTGTGCCTCTACTAGTAATGCTGGAGCTGATCAGTTCTACAGAAGGTGATAAAATAATACAGATGAGAGGTTTACCCAGATAAAAAGTACATACACAAGAGGCTCTGATTCTCCTCTCACTTGTGTAAACAAAAGCATAATAGATTTATACAAGTGTGAGAGAACCAGGCACAGTGCATATGAATGGAACAGAGATAAATAAACCATATGGAGCCTGAGTTTTCGTATTTACACATGTAAATCAGGAATAACTCCCTTGAAGTGAATGAGGCTACATCAGTGTAAAATCAGGCAAGTGAGAGGTAAATCAGGCTGCTAGTGTAGAGTACTGGAATTTGGTGCTGACTAAAGTTACTATCCACTATGTATAGAGGGAAGATTTTTGGTTGCAGGAATCCGTTAACAAGTGGAAAAGTGTTTGGATCAGAAAATGAAGTTCGTTTTTAGTGACGTTTTGTTTACATCTGTACACATCTACTTCATATAACTTGACTGTTTAGTTTCTGGGTCTGATTTATTTGTGTTGGGTTTTTGTAGATACTGAGGGTGTAAATGGAAGAGAGGAATCCGTGAACTTCAATGATGCTGACGAAGGATTTTCATCAGGAGCTTCCCTTAGTAGCCAGCCAGTTGGGACCAAACCTCTATCGTCCACATCCCAGAGGGGCAGTTTAAGGAAAGCAGCAAGTGGGCGTTCAGCTAAGGATAAAGAAACATCATCTGCCACTAAATCCAATGAGAGCCCTCGAGATTCAGTAGCTCGGAAGCAGTACCTGCACCAACCAACTGACCTTACTGCAGAAACAATTGAGATGACACCTACAAAGAAACACCTCAGCTTGCCTGCTGGGCAGGTGGTACCAAAAGCCAGTAGCTTGAGCCTGATCCGGACCGCCAGTGCTTCCTCCAGTAAATCATTTGACTATGTGAATGGTGGTCAAGCAGCTTCCATTGTTGGGGTTGGCACTGAGGGTGTTACTAATCTAGCAGCTGGCAATTCCAATCGGTTTTCAACTATCAGTCTACAGGAGGACCGGCTAGGCCAAGCTGGGGAAGGTAAAGATCTCCTTACCCCAGGGGCTCCCCTTACCAAGCAGTCTCGATCCCCAAGTTTCAATATGCAGCTGATATCCCAGGTGTAGCTTTGACTCCCCTCTTCCTCTTTAACCAACAGACAGTTCATCCTTGGGCAAAAACAAGAACCTTCATCCCACAGTGTGAAAATACTGACCATTGTGATCTCATTTGATTCAGTTTAGATATCATCCTGTATTTTGTATGAAACAGCAATAAATCTCCCCTCACCCCCAGTCCCTACCCCTTGTGAACATGGTTGTGAAGCAGTATAAAATGTACTGTATGCCTTTTCCACACCTTCCTTTCTCCTTGGGTGATGTGCAATCCATCGTAGGCTGATCAGTCCCATTTCAACA
This sequence comes from Trachemys scripta elegans, assembly GCF_013100865.1. Taxonomy (NCBI): domain Eukaryota; kingdom Metazoa; phylum Chordata; order Testudines; family Emydidae; genus Trachemys; species Trachemys scripta. Next base: position 56,281,412 of record NC_048308.1, on the reverse strand, counting down.
CTGTGAGACTGGTGATATTGGAGGAAATGGTGAATGTGATCCCTATGAGATGATGCTTTGCTTTGTTAAGAAATAGAAACGGGTTAGTTTTATCAGTCTACAGTACTGCAAAGACTACTGGATCATGATTTTTCTTAGAACCAGGAGTGCCTCAGAGATTCTAATGTGACTTTGGACCTCTCTGAGTTTGTGCAATCAGTTCTGGGGGAGGGGAATGTCATTGTTGCTCCTGGCTGACCAATGCACTTTTCCATTAAAATGAGAATTGTTCTTTTCCTTCCCCACCCTCACACCTCCACTCTCCTACTTCTGAAACTCTTCCTGTTCAACAGTGGAGACATGCCTATTACCAAGTCGTTGCCCCTCAGATAAAGAGAGGCCTGTAAGTAGAGAACGTAGGTCACAGTGTACTACTTATGGCGTTGTAGCCATATTTGTTATATGTCTTCCCCTCCAGGACACAGGGTCATTCCGCTTACACACTGGAATTTGGAAAGGCCAGACCTGTTGAAATAATTCAAAAGTGGGAAGGAGAGATACTTTCCCAGAAATAATTAACTACTAGCTCTGCTTCTCTTTGTGTGAGGTGATGATCACTGAATTGAAACAAGCGCATCTTCAGGTAAACAGAGGGATTCTCAGGCTGCATTCTGTGGTATCATAGCTGTTAGGGAGCCTCTCCTGCTTTCTTAGCTGTTCCTAGCTCAGTCACAGTATAGATTAAGAAATCTGTAGTCCAGACATAATCCTCCAAGGAGATGCATCAGGGATTGAGATACTGGTTTGCTGGAAACACTGAAGCGTCAATGTGCAACACTTTCTAGAAACAATGTTGGTATAACGGGGTACTCAGTCTTTTCTCCCAGAAGGACCACACTTCACTGCCTTTGTATTTACAATCCATTGCATTTTGTAAATATTATCTGATCATTTTGCTGACGGAGGCAGGCAGTCTCCTAGAAAACTCTGAACTCATGCCATTGAGCCAAGTCCTGAATCTATGTGATTGATGTATGGGCAGCAATTGGTACCTGTGCTAGAGATCACTACTTAAAAGTACATTTCTGATTACAAAGGAGGATGTTCATCATATTTTAGCCTGTGTCTTTCTTTGGATAACTAAGGAGAAAAGAGGAAGCTCAGTCTTTTCTCTCTTCTCTGTTGTGACCTGGAAGTTTACAGGCCATTAACCCCTGGAACAGATTAGAGTTACATTTTTTCATTATGTAGGCACTTTTGTTTTATAATTTTCACTGTGAAAAAATATACACAAATGGCTACAAATAACAGGCTATCTTTTGATTTATAAAGATTGTACGAAATTCAGAACTAAAATGGCATTACATTGCTAGTGGTTATTTAATGTTGTTAAAATGTTATTTCGAGCTTTCTATTCTTCTCTTTTTAACACCCTCATTTCAAGTACCATTTTTCCAAAGTGACTTTCAAACTTCTAGTTTAAACAGGTAAAGGAAGACATTTTTATGGTTGAATGAGTTACTTGGTCTCTTAATCTTCATATTTCACATTCAAAGAGGAATGATAACATTAAACAGCATTCAGAATTATGCCAAAATTTCAGTTAAACACTTTAAACACCAACATTCAGTTAAGAAAAAAGAAAAAAAACACTTTATATTCTCGTTAAAAACTGCAGCTAAGTCGCAAGAACTGCCAGGGATGCATAAAGTGACAGAACAAAGACAAAATCAGGAGTAGCCAAGAGGTAGTACCCTTGAGTAAAGTTGACCTAAAAAATATGTACTGTGAAAAATAGTGATGCTTCACAACCTAGCAAGAGATGGCTACACTTGTCAGTTTATTTTCTAGAGTACTGGCAATGGAGACACTTAATATGATGGCTGTGGTTGTGCAGAAGCTTGTCTGATGTTTTTAAAGAGGAGTAAAGATGTATTCGGAACAGATTAAACCAAAAAAGGAAATATTACTGAAGATAAATATAATTTCAAATTGATAAGGACCAAATTATTCCTTTATATTAGTTCTTGAGGTGGAAATGTAAGTCAGGCGGTCAGGCTAGTTTTGGAAGAATCCCAATATATTTTTTCAAGTGTGTGTGTGTGTGTGTGTGTATATATATATAAAAAAAAATAAAAATAGTAGAGGTATATACAAAAAAATACATAGTGATGTTTGTTAGCTCTATTGAGGTTCTATATTTTCCATTGTTAGTTTTCACCTAAGGGATTTATAACTCTTTTAAAAATTTTGCATCAGGCTAAAACTTAGCAAATAAATTTCCATATCATGATCCATTTCTTTTACAAAATGCAGTTAAACCAGTTCAGCAAAATGAAATAGTCCTGTGATTTCAAATTGGGGAGTCAAATGTGGGTGCTCAAATTTGAATTAAGATTTAGTCACTTTTTGAAAACCAGTTTTGCAGGTATTTAGTCCTTATTTTGGTGGAGTGCCTTTTGTTATATTTTATAAATCTGTTATAAGTATTCGTTAATCTGCTTTTGTGTATATGCACACTACTTTTGCTATAATATGCTTTTTGATAGAGTTCAAATTCTGTCCCTATTAACACCCTAGATGTTCCACACTATGGACTGACATGATATACCATAACTTGTCCAAAGGATCCTTTGAGTGCTTCGTGTCAGACGTTCACTGATAACCTCTCTGTGTTCTGGAATGACTCATCCATTAACACAAATGAAGCAGCCATTATAATGTGTCATGTCAGTGCTATATATCATTATTGCTTTTAGATGTGTCCATCAATCCATGTCAAGGTAGTTGTGAAATATGATGTACTGAGCTTCAGTGAACTTCAAAGTACTGTGGCATTAATTGAAATGGAAATACTTGGGATACAAACAAAGAATAATCAGAGTTGACTTTGGAGGGTATTGTATGTTACTGTTAAACTAAGTACAAAACTATTAAAATAATAGGTTTCTGATAATGTGACATAGATTTAGACTTAAGTTCTTTATCGTTACCTCACTTTATTGTCTCTCCGTAATTATAATGCATTTGGTATGTAACATCATGCACTTGTTTTAGACCCTTGCAATAGTTGAATACAGTTGCAGTATACAAGAGGTCAGAATGCAGAATACGACATTCCTCCTTATTTGAGATAGTATATATGCACAACTCTGAAGTGGGGAACCATGGGTACTTGTAGCTAGGTGTAGATACACATTTAAGTAAGGATAGATGTATTATCCCTTGATTTTAGCATAACTGTGTACAATAATATGCTGGCATTTGTAACTCATTTTTTTTCTGGGGCTTCATAATTTAAGGAAATATAAAATAATTGGCTGCTAATTAAATCTTTGATCAGCTTTTAAGCTATTTTAAGTGGCTTTTTGGTTGAGCTGTGAGCCATTTTTCATGCAGGCAGCAAGATGACAAGTAATAGCTGTTTAAACAAATGTTGCAAGTGAAGATTAAATACTCTACTATCCATCCATTTAGTTTAGTTTTCAGAATATAGAGACTTTGTACCTTATTGTACATCTCAAATACAGATTTGTGATGTGACCTTGAAAAAGCCTTTTTAGGAGTGTGAACAGCCTGTCCTTCCATTCTGTAGCAGTGAACATTTTATCACACCGGTTATGTATTATATCAGATATTTGTATGGTTTGCAAATATAATAGTCTCAGATACATAAATCTGACATTTCCAAATAAATTCTCGTATTTCTCTTACTAGCTTATAAGGTAATTAAAATCATCTGCTTTGAGATTGGAATAGTGAAAATATTGTTTTCTGACAAAATATTTTATTTGCACTACTTTTGTGAATAGTAGAATGTACTGGGGCAGAACTTTTTCTCACCATGTGAGGTTTGTGTGTGGGTAGGTACATACATTTGTCACATGTTGTCAATCAATTGCCTCAGTTGTGTCTGTACTGTATATAAATGTAAACATATTAGAAAATTATGGGGGTAAGATCCACTACTAAATAGCGGCAAATACAAAGTGGGTTGCTTTACTTTTTGGATAATTAGTAATTAATTTTAAAGCTTAGTTCAAGGGGAAAAAAATTCAAAATAATGATAAAAGGTTCACAAATATATTTTGAAGATTAATTTTGGAACAGATTATTCTACACTGAGGCGATTTTTAAATCAACAGTTTAAACCTTTTTTGTCCTTCCAGATAAGCCAGTTGCTACCTGCTTTTAAGATTTCAGGTGTTTTAATTTTCTTAAACCTGGAAACAATTCAGACAAATGGATTGATAGGTAATTTCGGTTTGATTTTTTTAAATCAAAAATAAAAAGCTCTTTAAAATCAAAACGATCTGAAGATGGAAATGACCAAATTGACTTTTCAAGAAAATAAATTTTTGAAATTAAGTTGTACAAAATACTGTCCCCCTAAATTGTGGAAAAAAGTGATAAATAGAATATGAGCTAAGCTATTATTTATTATGCACTGTACAAACAGAACAAAAAGACAGTCTTGATATTTTAAATTCTAAATCATACAAACCCTAAAGTGTTGCAATCTAGCATTGCCTAAGTCTAAGACATGTTACCATAATATGTTAAACTTACTATCAAGTGCATTAGGTATATTTATTGTATCCATTGGCATTGTGAGAGTAGTTTGTATGTGGACAGTGAACATGTATTTTTATTTCTTGAGTCAGGAATGATTGCAGAACTCCAGGGGCAAAGCCAGAAGTAACCTGTGCCAGTCCATTCCAAACACGTAAAATAAAAAGGGCAAATTCACTGTAGTGTACATGCACTGAGTATTCATCTTAAACCAGACCATACAAGATTTGATATCTTGTTTGGTATTTTAAACTTAGTGTTTGTTTCTAGGACCTGGGCCTTCTTGAAAATTCCCTTGTTACTCCTCATTTATTCCTTGTGGCATTTGGATAATCAAGGTTGTGCATTACCCGGACGTTTATTTAGATATTTTCTATGGCTGAAGTATAAATGAACATATAAACCCTTCTTTCAAAATTGTCATAATAGATCAGCTGAGAGCCCAGTATATATACCGTACCAGCCTATTACATTTTGATGGAAGACAATGGAGAGGAGTGGGGGAAACTGATCCGTCACTGGTACATCAAAACAAAACACCCCAAGTGAGTGTGAGAATAAGATTTTGCAAGGCTGGCATATATATGTTCATATGACCATTGCTAATATTTTTAATATGGCTTTTTAAAATCCTACCTTATTAAGCCCAGCTTGCAAACAGGAAGCAAGAAAATAGCTGTAGGCACTTAAAATAATGAATACATTTTACCTGAGGGTTGGCTAGGGTCAGTATCTGTGATAAGAATAAGTTCCATTTATTTTGTAGTTATCCCTAGAAGTCTAATACGGAGAACCTCAGATACAATCTGGATGAAAAATTAACTTTTTATCAGTGGACAATCCATCCCAAGCCAGACCGTTTAATTCTAGATTTAACTAAATTAGATGCAAACTGCTGTTTCTGTTTCAAGATTTAGTGTGATCCCTATAGTACAGAAAAGCAAATTCCTTTTTATCTGTCCTACATGCATGAGACAGTATACCAAAAGAGACCATTAAGGGACCAAATGTAATTAAAATGGGGTCCATCCTTCAATAAATTGTCCCTTCTAATGTAAAGGATTGCTTTTCTATTCCTGTGAGGAAACATGGATGGAAACATGTTGTATAGTTATTTTGAGATCCTGGACTACATTTTGAGCTAGGATTTTGTCAACTAATTATTTTGTCATGAATTCCTATTACAGGTTTACAAGCAGTGAAGTGTGAACGAATAGAGCAGAAGACCCCTGTATTTTGACTGAATATTTCTGTCAAACTACATTTAAAAAAATTGAATTTCCAAACAAAAGAATTAATCGGCTCTAGAAAAATCAAGTTAATTACTGAAATGTCTTCAAATGAGCAAATAGCTATATTGTGTCTGTAACACAGATAACTAATAGTTTAGACGTATCCTCCAATAAGACTAGACTCCTTTATGGTGCTTTGTCACTGTATCTTTATTTCAGGTGTAGGACAATTGATCCTGCTCTTTTCCAGCACTGAATAGGAAATTTAACAGGTTGATAGTAGCTTCTCTAAGTAAATTAAATTTCTTCTCCTTGACATTATAGGACTTAGGAGTGACAGAAAATAAGTTACTGAAATTTTTCCCTCCAGTTCAGACCATTCACTAGTCTTGCATATTTTTTTGTTTATGAAAAATGTTACTAGCAAAAAGTACATGGCTTCTAATTTGCAGTCAGTATGAGTTAGCAGTCACTCAGGATAAATTACTTATCTTTGCAAAGTACTCATGGGTTTGCTAGTGGTCAAAATGTTTGTGTGTTCAAATATGACTTGGAAACATTACATTGCTGCAAGAAAACAGTAAATACTTTTGGGCAAGGGCATTACTAGTTGGTTATTTATGGAATGAAACCATGTAATAAAGTAAATAACCTTAAGAGAGTCATTTAATTGGAATCATTTTTCCATATCAAGGACACCAGGCAAAAGCTAGTAAAGATTTTGAATAATTAGGTCATTTTAACACAATACATTTTGAACTTACTATGGTAGCTTTTATTTGCTATAAGTAAACTGAGGTACCCCATGCTGTGTTTTTTAAATTTGTAATAAATTCCTCTACTTTACAATGAATCTTTTGAGTCTTACTGTTCGTGTAACAATATAGAATTTGCAGTCAGTTTGACTAGCAAAATTAAACAATCTGCAAGGATTGAGATAGTATTTTCTTACTGTTTCTGTCATACAAGGTTTGTTTCTCTGAACTAAGGTTTTTGAAGGATTTTTACTACTTTGGCATTTTATGTAATCTTATCATTGTCACAAAAGGAATACAGGCAGCAAATAACCTACTTTCTGTGGACAAATCTGTTTGGCAAAAGGGCTTGAATTGTGTAGATGCCCTTTTTTCACCAGTGTGTAACCCTGCATGTTGGTATGCACTCCCAAACATTCAGGATATAGTGCTGGTGAAAAACTAAACAGAATGGGTAGTAAATGCAGTCTCTGTTGCATGTCGTCCTTTAACCTGGGACCAGTGAAAAATCTTCATTCTTACAGAGCTGAAGATAACACACATTGAAGATCATGTTATTGGTGCATGTAAGCCATTATCTTAACTGTCTTACTGAAACTGGTTAATGCTGTTGATCGTTGTTGAAATGTGAAATGTAGTTACTGTTGACCTTGTATATATTTGCCAGAGATTAAAAAAATAAAGAATATTTTAAATCACTGTAAATAGAGATGTATAAAATGGAAAACAGTCTGCAATGCAGAATATATATATATATACATACAATGTTAAATAAATATTGTGTTTCTGGATGAATGTGTATACCTTGTGTCAATTCTATTTTTTAACCTGAGCATGGTTTTCTTGTTTAATATTTAGATTTGCTTCTGTTAAGGTGTCAGTATGTAGTGGATCTTTCTATATAGTTTCTTAGTGCAAATAGTCATTCATTTTACAGACTTAGATGATCTATGCAGATCAGAGCGCAGATACTGAGTGGCAAGGGGGGAGTATTGGACAATTAATATGCAGTATATCTCTGTCAACACTAATGGACTGTATTTCAGATTAATATCCTGCTAATGCCAATTTACCTGATAACTTTCCTTGGGTGTCAGTCTGTTGTGTAAATACTCTTCATCCCATACAAAAAAGACAGGTTTCAGAGTAACAGCCGTGTTAGTCTGTATCCGCAAAAAGAAGAACAGGAGTACTTGTGGCACCTTAGAGACTAACAAATTTATTAGAGCATAAGCTTTCGTGGACTACAGCCCACTTCTTCGGATGCATACAAAAAAGAGTATTTTACTGATTTTATTTTTTCCAAGTAAACTTAATATGGAGTAAAGGAGGCTATCCTTGTGAAGGAACAGGAAGAAGAGGAAATTACAGAGAGTAAAAGGGAGGAAGAAAGCCCAGAGGACACAGGTGGTGAGAAGATAAAGTGTATCATTCTGTTACTGTTTTACAAATGGAAATGCATAATAACCGAGAGAGACTAGTTTATTTGGATGACAGGAATACAGTCCAAGACAGGTCTTGCAGGCACAGACAACAGGGACCCCCTCAGTTAGGTCCATCTTGGGGTCCCCGGCCATCCCAGCCCAGCCCCCCTTGGGAGGTCAGAGCCCTCTCTGCCTCCCAGCCATCTCTCCAGCCTGCTTCCCCCACGCTCTGCCTTTAGCGACCCCTCCCACAGCCTTTGTTCAGTTTCCCGGGCCCCGGAGTCACCTGCCTCCAACCTCTTCCTGGGTTCTCATGTTACAAGCTCAGGTATGTTCCCTTGGGCAGACTCCCATCCACCGATGCAGACCATCCTAGTCACACTCCCCTGTCAGCATTCACACACCCCAGCAAGAACAGGCCCAGTTCGTCACATCTCTCCCCCCTTCGAGACCGAACTGAGCAGGGTCACTTTAGCCAGTGACCCGGGGAAGTTCGAACCTACCCCCGTTCCCATGGATGCCCCCGCATCCCTCCCATTCCTTGGTGAGAATTACACCAGGCCCCTCCAGTTTCACGCCCCCCCCTTAGGTTGGGGGTGCTTGATGGCACTCGCAGTTCGCATGTGGGAAGGTTTATGCGGCCTGTGCCCTTTTCTCACCCCCATACCTCTGGGGCTCCAACTGGGCTGTGGTCTTCTCCCAGCGCTCCAGTCTGGAGGTCTGTGCTTTGGGCTCTCTTGGTTTAGAGCCGCCCTTTTAACCTTGGCCACCCTCCGGAAAGGCTCCTCTATGCTGGGCAAGGGTCCTAAAGCTGTTTTCCCCTTGTCCCAGGCCTTCCTCCCCCTCTGACAGGGGTCACAGGATCCGCAGTACTGTCGGACAGTAACAAAGACCCCAGGCCAGTAAAAGCTCCGTAGCAGCCTCTGCTGGGTACGCCAGGTTCCCTGGTGCCCTGAGAGGGGAATGTCATGGGCCCGGCACAGCAGCTGGCGGCGATACTTCTGGGGTACCACCAGCTGCCTCCTGATCCCCCCTGACTCCATTTCCCCTGGGGGAGCCCATTCTCGGTACAGGAACCCCTTCTCCCACAGGAACCTTTTCCGGCCACCTCGTCCCATGGTCTGTACCGCATTGAGGTCGGCTAGGTCCCTTATCTTCCGCAAGGAGGGATCTCTCTGCAACTCGGCCTGGAACTCAGCAGCTGGGACAGGGATGGCCACCTGCTCTTCCTCGCCTGCTGGGCCTGAAGCTGCCGCCTCCCAGAGCCGTGTCCCTGGGCGTTCCCTCCCCACCAGGTTAGGGTCCTGTGCCTCAGGCAAGGCACCCCCCCCAAGGCCAGGGCACAGTGCCCCTCGCCGGCTCTGACTGCGGGTCACAACCAGTGCCTTTTGGGGGTTGCTTGGCCAGTTCTCCAGGTCCCCCCCCATCAATACCTCAGTGGGCAAATACAGGTGTACCCCCACATCCTTGGGGCCCTCCTTGGCCCCCCACTTCAGGTGTACCCTTGCCACGGGCACTTTGACTGGTGTTCCGCCCACCCCCGTCAGGGTCAGGTAGGTGTTGGGCACCACCTGATCTGGGGCCACCACCTCGGGCCGGGCCAGCGTCACCTCTGCGCCCGTATCCCAGTATCCATTGACCTTCCTCCCATCCACCTCTAGGGGAACAAGGTACTCTCTCCGGAGGGACAGCCCCGCGCCTACCATATAAACCAAAAACCCTGAATCTGGAGCATCCAGCCCCCCTAGAGGAGCTGGCCTGGAGCTCTCCTCCCTCCTTAGCAGGTGGTACTCTGCCAGCCCCCCTTCCCTGGGAATGCTGCCTTTCGCCGGGCTGGGTCTCTACCCAGTCAACCCTCTGTGGGTTCGGTCTGCTCAGTCTGTCCCTGAGCCTAGGGCACTGGGCCCGTATGTGGCCCTTTTGGCCACAATGGTAGCAGCCCATGTCCCATGGGTCCCCCCGGGTGGGTCGGATGGTCCTGACGCCGGATGTTCCCCTCTGATGGGGTTTTTCTGTATTTTCCCACGGGGAGGTCCCATGGTGACTCTCTCTCTGCGTTGTGGTGGGACTGTTCCTTTGGGACTCCTCCCTTCTATCTCCTGACCGGCTCTTTACAAACTCATCGGCCAGCTGCCCTGCGTGTCGCGGGTTCTCTGGCTTTCTGTCCACCAACCACAGCCTCAGGTCGGATGGGCACCGCTCACAGTTGCTCCAGTACCAGCAGTTTAATCAGGTCCTCCTTCGTCTGGGCCCCACCAGCCCACTTGCTGGCATATCTTTCCATGCGGGCGGCTAGTTGCAGATATGAGATCTCAGGGGTTTTATCTTGACTCCGGAACCTTTCCCGGTACATTTCAGGAGTCAGCCCAAACTCACGTAGCAGGGCCTTTTTGAATAGTTCGTAGTCCCCTTTCTCTGCCTCTCCCAGTTGGCGGTACAATGCCACGGCTTTGGGGTCCAGTAAGGGGGTAAGGACCCGGAGTCTGTCCGCGGGATCAACCCGGTGCAGCTCGCAGGCCGTCTCAAAGGCCTCCAGGAAGTCATCCATGTCCTCCCCCTTCTTGCGTGGGGCCAGGATGCACTTATCAAAGCTCCGTGCAGTCCTGGGTCCCCCCTCACTCACCGCAGCCGGGGGTTCGCTGCCCTTCAATCTCGCCAGTTCCAGTTCATGCTGACGCTGTCTCTCATTCTCCTGTCTCTCTTCATGCTGACGCTGTCTCTCATTCTCCTGTCTCTGTCTCTCTTTCTCCTCCCGTTCATGCTGTCTCTGTTGTTCATGATCCTCCAGCTCTCTCAGTTTTAGCTCTTTCTCCCATTCCAGCCAATTCCGCTCCACGGATGCCGAACGTCGCTGGGAGGATCCTCTGCTGGCCGGCGAGCTTCGCCGGGAGGGTCCCGTGCTGGCTGGGGGGGTCACGGCGCCTTTGGTATTTGCTGGGCTCCTCCCCACCCTTCCCCTAGGCATAGGAAGGAGGGGTCTCGGGAAGCCCTCAGCAGCCGGCTGACCACTCCCAGCTGGGACAGACACTGGTGCCTGCGCTGCATTTGCCCGGCTGCTTCCCTGAGGCACAGGGATAAGTTCATTCGCGCGATCTTCCGCCTCCAGCCGGGCAATGAGCTGTTCTTTGGTGAGCCTCCCAATGCACAGCCCCCTCTGCTTGCACAGCTCCACCAGGTCGCTCTTAAGCCGCTTGGCATACATCTTCCTGCTGGCCACTCACCGGCCTGTGTGCTCACAGCTCCCCACAGTTCCCAGGGGGCCCCCTAGTGTGCCAGCCCTTCTCGAGGTCACCACCTCTCTGCCAGGGTCGAGCTGCAGACTCCTCCGCCCCTGGGACCACTCACTGCGATCCCCCCGGGGGACCCTGTTACTGCAAAAGTCCTTCTCGCTGGTCACACACTCCCAGGGGTAATAACCGTCTCTCTCTCACTCTTCAGCACGCCTGGTCCCCGTCAATCCCCCTTCGTTTTACTGCTCCCCAGTCACTTACTGCAGGAAGCGCCGTCCACGGGGTGCAGTAGATCCCACCGCTGCCACCAGTTGTCACGGAGTATCGGGGGACTCAGGGCCCTGCACCCCCAGCTTCCTGCGATTCACTGCGACTCTCAGCCAGCCAGTAAAGCAGAAGGTTTATTTGGATGACAGGAATACAGTCCAAGACAGGTCTTGCAGGCACAGACAACAGGGACCCCCTCAGTTAGGTCCATCTTGGGGTCCCCGGCCATCCCAGCCCAGCCCCCCTTGGGAGGTCAGAGCCCTCTCTGCCTCCCAGCCATCTCTCCAGCCTGCTTCCCCCACACTCTGCCTTTAGCGACCCCTCCCACAGCCTTTGTTCAGTTTCCCGGGCCCCGGAGTCACCTGCCTCCAACCCCTTCCTGGGTTCTCATGTTACAAGCTCAGGTATGTTCCCTTGGGCAGACTCCCATCCCCCGATGCAGACCATCCTAGTCACACTCCCCTCTCAGCATTCACACACCCCAGCAAGAACAGGCCCAGTTCGTCACAACTAGTTCTTCTGAAAATACTGGAATATGCTTAAATCTTTATATGGCACACACTCCAGGTGCTGCTGAGTTCAGTAAGCTAATTTGCTATGAGCAGAGACAGAGGCCTTTCCACTATCTTGTTTATACAAATTTTATGGCCATGAAGGAAGACTTCAGTAGGAGAGGGGGCTTCTGATCTAAATTTCAGATTGTGGAATCACTTTTTACACAAATAAGAACAGGAATGCTCTGCACATATCCTCATTGAAAGCCTCCTTTTAGTCAGACACCTGCTTCAGCATGTAGAATAATGCTTCTGCTGTCATTAAGAATTGGAATTAATTTCAATACAGATGTCATTTCTTCATCTCTGACATGTAGCTAACTTGGGATGAAACATGGCAGCAGTTTAACAGTATACACTAGTTTTATGCTACAATTTGATCAGAAGTTAAGTAAAACATAAAGTTCACCAATCACCTACTTTTAGGGAGGGAGAATGTAATTTCCAGAGTTGGAATTTGACCAGTACTCCCCATGCAACTTTTAGGAGACTGTTAAGTGTCCTCCTTAATGATTTAACATGCCTTGTTACTTTTTTTGTATTTACTCGTTTTTGTAAGCAACGTTTTTAGTGTTCGGGAGGGTGGCTTGCAAAGCAGGCAGGTTCCATTCACCAAAACCAGAGTTGATTTGGTATGCAGCGTCCCAGGTAATTTGGCTTTGTGGCAACCTCCAGAAAATGCCACACGGTGCTAGTTGAAGATGTAACCCTATTTGTTAAATGAAACAAAGGGGAGGAAGCATTTGAGTAACTAGGATCATCATACAGAAAGGGTTTCTGGAGATATTTAAGAGTAGGTTAGATAAATGTCTCTCAGGGATAGTCTAGACAGTATTTGGTCCTGCCATGCGGGCAGGGGACTGGACTCGATGACCTCTCGAGGTCCCTTCCAGTCCTTGAATCTATGAATCTGCACATGGCCTCGTTTTTGAGCTTCCTGTCTCTGTGAGGGCAGGGTTTTCAAATAACATGAAATGTCCAAGGCCCTCTGCGGGTCCTTTTGCAGAGCAGAAAGAGCCCCATGCGTCCCTTCCCCTGCACCCGCAGATGGTTGGTCTATAGTCCCCTGCGACCTACAGCTGCTGGATCCCACCTCCCCCCCAGCGCTGAGGAGATGGCTGTCGCTGGGGCCCGGGCTTGCTGCCCTGCCAGGGAGCCCTAGTGTCCCCGACCTCCAGTGATTGCCCCCTCCAGCACCCCCACCGGTCTCTTTCTGCTCCCCCGCCCCTGCGTCCTCCTCTTGGGAACCCGACCTATGGCGTCTCCGAGCCAGGGCGCTTCTAGGTGGCGCGTGAGCGGCCCGGGCGGCTCCCCGCGCGCTGCCCGGCACTGCAGCGAGGCGGGCACGGGCCAGCCCTGCCCCGGGGGATCGCCTCAGGAAACGGTTCTGCATTGGCGGGCGGCTCCCGCCGGGCGGAAGAGGCGCAGCGCGGCCCCGCTGTGAGCGGGTCGGTTGATAGGGGCCCCCCCGCAATTACACAAGGCGCCGGGGGCCCTGCCCGTTGGGCGCTTGTTCCGGCCTTACAAAGGGGCCGGTGTGACGACACGTCCTGGGAGCGGGAGCGGGAGCTGTTTGTGTGGTGACGCCGGCGCGCCCCGGACGCAGCCCCGAGGACAGGGGAGGAGACGCGGCCCCACCATCCCCGGCTCAGCAGTGAGTCAGTGGCGCGGGGCGGGACGCTTCAGAGCCGTGGGCCCTGGCTCCCGCCCATGGCCTAGGCCCGCCTTACCCAGGGGCCGTGCGGACGCGGTGCGTGCCCGGCTCGCGCGCCCCTCCCCCTAGCCGAGGGCTCTCGGCGCCTCCGCTCAGGAGCTAGAAGGGGGAGGAGTCTGGGGGCGGGACACCTTCTTGGCCACGCCCCTGTATTGGTTGGTTGAGGGCGATACCTCCTGGGACGGGCGGAAGGGGCCAGCCAGAGGCGATGTTGATTTGCTGGCGGGAAGATCGATCTCGCGCAGCTGCGTTTCCTATTGGTGCAGCGCAGTCCCCGCCCCCTGTTGCCCCCCCTGGTTGGGCGGTAGATTCGCGTTGTGCGGCCCAGAGCCCGGAAGGATGCACCTCGTTCCGGCTCGTTCCGCTGCCACCCGCCTTGGAGCCTGCTGTGAGCCGCGGGGGCGGGGCGGGACTTGGGGGCGGGGCTCGAGGCAGCTGCAGCCTCCGCCTCCAGTTCCGCGGGCAGCTGGGGGCCGGGCTCCCCCTTTGCAAAGTCTCCGTGCACAGCCCCGGGCTGTAAGGCGGCTGTGGCGGGCGGGTGCACGTGGTGCTTTACTGTCCGGAAAGGGGGGTGCATAGCTGCGGTTTGCGTTGTGCTCTGAGGGGTGAGCAGTGCCTGGCCGCGTGCCTAGTTAACGCTTGTTGGCATTGCAGGTTGTCTGCTATGAGTCAGCTGGAGTTAAAGAGAAACCAGGTCCTGGAAGCCAGGTTTGTGGCAGATGAAGATGTTCTGAAGCACATTTCTGATAACGGAGGTACTAGTGGTTTAAGTGTAAACAGGCACCTTGTTTTGTAGATATTGAAATGTATCAAGGGTCAGGGTTGTCAAAATGATGGTAGCCTCTGGGTGCCCAACTTCATCTTGGAGGGGTCTGATTGCTCAGAAAGCAAGTGCTCAGCACTTCCTGATAACTAGGCCTCTTTAAGTATCTGGAAACTGAGGTACCTAAAATCACTAGTTGCTCCTTAAAATTTTGAATGTTAATAATTTGCATATTCCCAGCAGCGGTAATGTCGTGTGAGCATCTCCTTGTAAAAACGTGGCTTGGGGTATCTTTTTATGGTGGTGTGTGTGATCTCTTTAGACTTTATGGGACTCAAATCCTGATATGTGCAACTCTGCAGTGGCAGTTAACACTTCAGAATTGCACTGATGGCATCACTTATATGGATATTGAGAACTTGGTATGAAATTTAGAAGTAGCTATGAAACAAAAAACAGCCATGTTAATGTCTCAGTTCCAGATCCGTTCCAAATCAGTGTTTGGCAGTTGGGACAGGTGCTGTCTTGAGTTTCCATATGATTGTTAAAAGCCAGAGACCTTCACTGCAGCTTTGGTTACTTAAATTGTAAGCATTTGAGACGGGGTCTGTGGTTTTTATTCTATTTGTACAGCCCCTAGTAAAACTCTGAGGGGGCGTGAGAAAGGGGGTTGCTCCGAGGTACTACTACAATACCATTAATCAATAATTACATTAGCTTATCAGAAGTTACGGTTTTGTGGTTGTGATTCTAGGTGTTAAAGTTCGGAAGGACAGAGCTCAACTTGCGCTCAATGTAAAGAGATTTGTGAAGAAACTTGAGAACATTTCTGATGATGATGATGAGGCCCAGGAGATCATGGAAGAGCAGAACTATGTGGCTGTTTTGGGGGCATGTGCTGAAGGTATTTCTGGGGAAGATATAGCATGTGTCTAATTCAGAAAACTCCTGTAACATGTAAGTGGTGGGGTTGTTTGGCAAACAATTGTTTGGCTTCAGGGAGTGATGCCCAGTGACCACAAACTTTGGCAGTATGTGGTTGAGTTCTAATGGTTCTTGGACTGATTGTGGGCTTTTTTCCACTTCCATAACATAAACAGCCCTTTCAAGTCCAATGATAAAGTGTTAGTCTTGACGCCCATGGCTCAGGAATATGTCAGTGATTTTTATGTATCCATGACTAAGAAATCATTAAGAAAGGGATAGATAATAGAATATCATGTTGTCTCTGTATAAATCCATGGTATGCCCACGTCTTGAATACTGCGTGCAGATGGTGGTTGCCCCATCTAAAAAAGATATATTGAAATTGGAAAAGGTTCAGGAAAGGGCAACAAAAATGATTAGGGGTATGGAATGGCTTCCGTATGAGGAGAGATTAATAAGACTGGGACTTTTCAACTTAGAAAAGAGACAACTAAGCGGGGGATACGAAAGAGGTCTATAAAATCATGACTGGGGAGAAAGTAAATAAGGAAGTATTATTTACTCTTCAAAATACAAGAACTAGAGGGTCACCAAATGAAATTATAGGCAGCAGGTTTAAAACAAACAAAAGGAAGTATTTCTTCACACAGTTCCACAGGTTGACTGTGCGCTCCTTGCCAGAGGATGTTGTGAAGGCCAAGACTATAACAGGGTTCAAAAAAGAACTAGATAAATTCATGGAAGATAGTTCTATCAATGGCTATTAGCCAGGGTGGGCAGGGATGGTGTCCCTAGTCTCTGTTTGCCAGAAGCTGGGAAAGATGGATCACTTGATGATTACCTGTTCTGTTCATTCCCTTGGGGGCACCTGGCATTGGACACTCTTGGAAGACGGGCTAGATAGGCCTTCGGTCTCACCCAGTATGGCCATTCTTATGTGTTTTCTAACAGATTCCTTGAGAAATGGCCCCAGTGCAGGTGGTGGTAAAATTTACTCGTTCCAGACTCCAAAACGTTCTGGCAAGATGGCAGAGCTGGGTATGTTTTCCTTTTCGGTATTACCAGGTGGATAAACTCTTCCTGGAATCTTAGTCTGGCAGCCTCCATACATAATTTACTTGTATTTTAAAAGTACTATTTTTGGTGTCTTACGAATGGCTTTAGATCAAAAGTTTTGAGAAACAGAAGCTCGGGATTTGGACATATTGGTGACTGCTTCTTCTGTAATGGCAGCTCTCATGTTATAGTGGTCCCCTTTCTGTATGTGTTAATGCAGAGGTTCACATCCACTGTATTGTGTCACCAGTAATTCAGGCTTTAACCACTGGTGCTCTGGGTTTCCCTTACTGTAATGCTGAACCTTTGTTGTGTCTCCTGTTCCACTGTGCGTGCCATAATCCCACAGCAGAGTCTGAGCTGATCCATCCTTTAGTCTTGCAGGCGGAGTGTGAAGTTTGGAACATTTCGAGCTCTGTTGTGGGTTAGAACAAGCCAAGTGGAATGGGAGATTCTGGCTGGTAAAGCTGAAGTCTTAGTTGAGTGAACTGAGTGAAGTTTAGATTCTCAACACTGTTATTGCAATTCATAGCCTTTTGCATTCAAATCACCAGTTCAAATCCAACCCACACTGATAATTATCAGAAGGGAGTCAATAAAATGTGAGTTTAGTCCAGTTCCCAGTGGACTGATGATCTCAACACATAAGCCATTACCACAGAGTCCAGTTCAGCAGCCTCAGACAGAGGACCAAGTGTCATGACTAAAATATTCTCTCACCTCCACGGGTGGCCCCTCCATGAGGGTGACACGTAGGTCAGGCTAACTCTGTACCTGTCTTGTGGATCAGCAGAAGAGTGTAGTCTTGAAGAACCTTTCACGAGTACTAAATTTACTCACAAAGGTAGAGAAAGAAGGGAAATATCTGGTGCAGCTCCTTGAAAAGGTTGGGAAATGGGGTTAATATGTAAGAGATTACTTTGGACAAAGAACTCTGTGTGTCACTGTGACAAATCCACAGCTGTCCAGTGTGAGTTTTGTGCCTATCACGTTTTGAAACTATTCTCTTTTATTTAAAGCCTCTGAACTAGCCCAGACACCAGGGAGGAATGTAACGTTTGATTCCTCTGAGTATCCTGAGAAGCCAGCCTGCACCCCTCAAAGCAGCAAGAGTAAGTTCTGAGAAGCTTTGGTGAATTGGAGGAAAGTAGCTAGCAGGTGTATCCCAGCACAAATGGCAATTAAGCAGGTTGGCGTTCAGGGTCCAACTCCCAGCATACTTGATATTCCAGAGTTAGTGCCGCTTAGTCTGCCTGGTGCTCTAGTTCTCTTGTGGATCATGCTGTTTTATTGGGTTTTTTTCCCTACTGGCTTAGAGAAGAATGTGTTTGCATCTCCCTTCTGCTGCTGCAATGCACAGCAACGTTGAGTCAGCTGAGAAACTCCTCTGACTTGGCTGCATACGCTTCACTTGAGTATTCTTTAAATCAGGGCTAATGAGGACTGTGAAGGACTAGACTGGCAACCCCTGTACAGGTGCACTGGGGCATAGAATATGCAGGGAGTGCTGCCTAGGGAGCAGAGAGAATGGAGCATCAGTGCTAGACACCTAGTGGCACGTCTCGCAACAAAGAAGGCATGGCAAGCTGGCCTTTGGAATAAACAGGGCCCAGATCCTCACCCTTACCTACCTGTTGGCTTAGGAGTTTTAACCTGGATTAGTGTGTGAGCTTGAAGGGGAGGAGAGTGGTCCAGGAAGCAATCAGTCTGTTAACACATGGCCTATGCTATGTCATTGTTTGAGTGCTACGGGAGGAGGGAGAAGAAACATCCTTTGCTGCATTCCAACCCTAGCAGGAAGGCCCTGACTTGTGTTCTCCAATGATGTCTGGAGCTGGTTGGTGCAGCCCCAGAGCAGGAGAGGGACAGGGACAGACCAGCCTGGAGATGTGCTTGTTTAGCACCTCCCCATGATAGCTCTCCAGTTCAATGGGTGCATTATACCACAGCCAGCCCTGCTCCTCCTCCTCCATGCCTCACAGCCAGCCCTGCTCCTCCTCCTCCATGCCTCACAGCCAGCCCTGCTCCTCCTCCTCCATGCCTCACAGCCAGCCCTGCTCCTCCTCTCCATGCCTCACAGCCAGCCCTGCTTCCCTCCTCCCTAGGGGTCCTGGGAGGCAGTTACTTGCTCCAAGCTGCAATGGCTGGAGTGCAAGAACTGGACACCCCTACCGCAGGGTTGGCTCAGGCTCCCCCTCCTGTCCCACACCACAGCTCCTTGCTGGACTAGACATGGAGAATAGCCTCGCTTGCTGTCCCCATCCTTCCCCACTCCCCCTAAACCCTTACCCCCTTCCTGCTCACTCGAGGTTTCCTGTCAGTCCCCAGTACCCATGGACCCTGGCTAAAGCCACCAGTGGTGGTAGCACCACCGCCCCTTTCGTGGGGCGTATTCCCCCCTCTGGGGCAGCTGCGGGTTGCTGCCCCTTGCGCCCATGAGGGTGACTGGCCAGAAAGTTAACATGCAGGGACACTATCTCTGAGACACTGAGAGCGGATGCCTGCATTTCTTACTTGGGGAAACATGAGCATCTTGTGCCCATGTTTGTAGGAGCTGGCAGTGCTGGAAATATATGGTACTTTCATTGTTTCGTTTGCTTTACAGAGTACTCTGCTTCGAACAAACCCCAGCTGAAGGTGAGTGACTGCTTTTTGCTTGATCTTATTTTAAAACACAAACCATCTGATTGTCATGGGGGTTGGGGCTTGAAGAGCCTCTCCCCACCCGGCACCTCCCTAGATTTTTCACAATGCAGATGTCTCCATTTTGAAGCAGGCAGGGAAGGGTTTAAATGAACACTGGAACCGCCGCAAATGAGGATCTTGGATTTATGGGCTTTAGAGTGAACGCGCAGATCAGTAGGTTTGACAGACTAATTAGCATGAGTGAGAGATGGTTCCCTTGCCTCACGCAACTGGACATGTTTGACATTCCTTTAATATGCAGTTAAATGCTTAGCTTTCCAGCAGCTTGTAAAACTTGCTGGAGGAAATTGTATAAATTTTAGGACTGGAGAATGTCAGTGCTCCAGAAATGCTGCAAACAGTGGTGACTCATTAGCATTTGGTCACTTTAGTGTCCACTAGTAATAATGGAACTGTAATGCTGGGGAAAGAGTGATGAGACTGAAGTCCTCCTCGGGTACAGTACGAAACAGGCAAACTTCATGCAGCAGCAATGCCAGCTTTCCTCTACGCTGCCCCACCTACTTGTTTTAACTCTGAACTAGATGGACAGCCTAGAGGTAAGAGGGTAGTTTAGTCTCCGTAATTCAGTTAGGCCTTGGCAAGTCTGCTGAGGTTGCATCAGGGCAGGACTGCCCCTGGGGGAGTTCATGAAGTGAATGCTGGGAAATAGATAGGGACCAGACTCCAGTGAATGATTGCTTATATAGCACCGTGCTGTAGGTGTGTGCAGTACATTTCTACCCCGATATAACGCTGTCCTCAGGAGCCAAAAAACCTTACCGCGTTATAGGTGAAACCGTGTTATATCGAACTTGCTTTGATCCACCAGAGTGCGCAGTCCCGCCCCCTCTCCCTCCCGGAGCGCTGCTTTACCACATTATATCCGAATTCATGTTATTTCAGGTCGCGTTATATCGGGGTAGAGGTGTACTTTGAAGCATATTTAAAGTGCTGTTCTAATTTGAAAAGTGAGTCTAAAAGATGGCATCATGGTTCCACATGTGATCTACACAGTTCTAATTATTGCAAACTCAACCTGGAGTCTGAGTTCGGCTGTGCTCTTTCTGGGTTACTTATCGGTGATAAAGAATCTGCAATTGGAACTTGGTTTACAGTTTTTGCAGCAGAACCCAGCTCCCTCTTGCAGATCTGTATTGGCTTTGCTTGCTAACAGGAATACAAAGCAAAAAACAAAACAAAACCCCAGACTTATTGCACAAAGTAAATTGATGCAACTGAACATGCACAGATGATTGGACTGACATTTGTACATAGTCACTTTAAGAATAAACCTGCACTTCAAATGTGCTAACAAGGTCCAAAGCTACAAAAAAAGGTCTTGAAACTTTCCAGGGCCTTGCCTTTAAACCTTCCAGGGCCTTTATATCTTAGCAAAATTGTCCTTAGGAGTCCTTTGTCTGATGTCCTGATAATATATTGTGTTTAACTTGATGAAAAGGCTCTGCTGTGGCTTTGCACCTCGTGTGTTCTAAAATTAAACTCTCTTGGACATAAGAGGTAATCATACCTCCTTCCCCCACAAAACAGAAACGATCTGTTTAACAGGGTTAAGCGAACAGCGACTGAACACAACTGCTCAGTGCTCCTCAGACACATTACATTGCTGCTGGGCTTCTCAACCCTGCCAGCCTGTTCTGGGTGCTCTGCTATGCTTTGCTAGTCGCTCGCTTATTGGAACTCCCAAGTGACTTTGGTGAGTAGAATATGTGACCTAGCGCATCATGGCTGACAGAAGTGTTACCATTGTCATCACTTCCATGTGGCTCCTTCAGGGGTAAAGGGTTCTGAATTTTCCACATCCTGGTTGTGATTTCCCCATTCCCCCAGGGCTCGGCGTGGTCACCTGACACAAGGAATTCCCT
The DNA here is from genome assembly GCF_013100865.1 of Trachemys scripta elegans. NCBI lineage: Eukaryota > Metazoa > Chordata > Testudines > Emydidae > Trachemys > Trachemys scripta. The sequence continues at coordinate 56,260,368 of NC_048308.1, read as the reverse complement.
CTCCCAACCACATCTTTCTTCCTTCTGCATTCTCAGGTCCCTGACAGCTGAAAGAGAGAGCTCAGAAATGAAACCCTGGGCCCCTGCCTGGCAAAGTGCTGCTACTGATAGGGCACGTGTGACTTTACTAACATACTTGTACTCTTGCAGAGTAAAAAGAATGAATTTGTGTCCACAACACCTTACAGACTCAGGAAGAGATTGACAGGTAAGGAGCACTATTTGCAGTAAGCTCCAGCTTACAGGAGTACAGTAGCATTGATAAGTAAAAGCTTAGGGTGGATCTTAGTGTTTCTGTTACTTACAATCTGCTGTCTGAGTTCCATCTAAAGAACTAGATACATTCATGGAGGATAGGTCCATCAATAGCTATTAGCCAGGATGGGCAGGAATGGTGTCCCTAGCCTCTATTTGCCAGAAGCTGGGAATGAGCAATGGGATGGATCACTTGATAATTACCTGTTCTGTTCATTCCCTCTGGGGCACCTGGCACTGGCCACTGTCGAAAGACAGGATACTGGGCTAGATGGACCTTTGGTCTGACCTGGTAGGACCATTCTTATGTTTTTATCTCCTCATGGGTGCTTCAAGGACATTGCTGTCTGCATAGAGAATTCAAGTGACTCCCAAGTCAAAATAGCATAATAGCCATCTTTACTGAGCCAGTGTTTGGGATACATAGTTCCTTCACTGCAAGATACTGTTTCTGAGGTGTTGGGGTGTGAGTGGCAGCACCTAATCTCTTACTTCAGTGACTTTGTCTTAGCAGGTAAAACATGTGAATAATCCCATGTATGCGGATGCTTTACTAAATGTGAGGAATTCGGTTCTTCTCTAATCTCTGTCTGCTGTAGGCTGGGAGTTTGTTTCCGTCAGCCTTAATCACTTGAACTGACTTAAGAAGCTGTTAAGCTTTTCAGAGGGGCTGGGATTTTAATACTCTATATCTATAGTAGATGATTTCAAATCATTGGCTGGCTTCAAGTGTGCAGGATCAGTGTGGGAGAGATTTGCATGCATGTTCTTACACGTTTTAACACGTGTATATGTGACAGTAAATTGAAGTAGGTTGGGGGTTCTCAAACAGAACCCAGCTTATGTTTGGAGGGCTGGCAGGTGGAATAACTCTTCTTACTAGTATAGACTGATGTAGAGTCTTCAAGAGAAACATGGAATCCCACAATGTCATTTTTAGAGCTACACTTAGAGGCTTGTGCCAATTTGCAGAGCCTTACTAAATAATTGGAAAAGAGAGCAGTATGCATATTTTCAGGTCTACGTAGAATGGATTTTTTTTTGAGTAGCATGATGGCTATGAAACCAGATTAGGACTTGGATGCTTGGAAGAGGATAGACAATGTGTAAGAGGAGACCTAGGCTGCAGGAAATGTGTAATAAGGGTTCTCTGTAAAAAGATATTACCAGCTCTCAAATGCTTTCCCCTTAGCTCCAAGCTTGCGTTCAGACAGCGAGAGTGACTATTCTGCTTCATGCTCTGAGGAGGAGGAAGAGGACAAGGACCACAAAGAAACCTGTGATGTCATATTGGGCCAAAAGACCCCAAGTAAAACTAGAGCAGCTCCTCCTTCCAAAAAAACACCAGCTAAGAAACTGAAGGAGGAAATGACGGTGAGTGTGGAGGAAATACAGCCCTGATAGGAGAGATTCAGAGATGCTTGGTGACAGCGATTGTTGGAGGGGCTGGATTCACCACCCTGCTAGTGCGCTCTACATACCTAGAGCATGTTAATGTAGCCCCGCAGGGTCCACATAGGGCAGTTTGAACACCACATGCTGCTGGGTGAATCCAGCATCCCAGACCGCACCTAACAATTGCCGTGGCTTGTCTCCTGTCAGACCCTCATGGCGGGGGTGAAGTGGCAGGAGGAGGAGAACAGGAACGTGATGGAGGAGGATTATTCTGAGAAGGAGTTCCAGACCTAACATTGGCCAAGGAATTAAGGGCTGTAGATGGTATATGAGGGCAGCTTTCCTACGCTCTGTCTCCCTGTTTGGGGGTAGGGTTTCAGCCCCTCCCCCTTGCCAACAGATGGGTGGGGGGGAGAGAGAGAGGTCAAAGTAGCCTCCCTAATTCCTCTCAAATCTTTTTCATAACATTCCTAAAAGTCTGAGAATGAGGTTGGCATCTCTGCTTTGTTTTCTCCTCAACCCCATCCCCTCTGAACTGAGGAGCGGGTGTGGCTGTAAAATGGCATCCTAACACAGCAATTTGAGCCTTGGGGGGGGGGGGGGGGGGGGGGCGGTGGAGAGAGCGAGCCCCCAGAACCTGCCTGAGACTGACCTTGCACTCTGCCTTTTCAGAGCAACCTGGTAGAAGAATACTTTGAGGCACACAGTAGTTCCAAAGTTCTAACCTCCGATCGAACCCTTCAGAAGCTGCAGAAAAGAAAGCTGGATCAGGTAAAGTTTGTAGCGGATGAAACCGCCTTCAGAATGGAAGGTCTTGTCTGTGGTGGATCCCCCCCCCCCCCCGAAATTCCCCCCTGTTGCTACCACCAGTTCAGCTGTACTAGTGATATCAGTGGCAGGAGCCCTAGTGAAGACAGTGTGCCAACAGTCCAGTGGTGTTTGAACTATTATGCATTGTACAGCTGCTCTGAGTAGGGTCAAGTGACCTAGTGGTTAAACTATCGCCTTCTCTGCTCTAGTGCTCCCACCATTGGAGCTGAGAAAGTGGTAGCAACAGTGGGGTGGGAAGAGGGAAGTATGTAGTAGGTGCTGGCTAATAGGTCGGTTGAATGTTGCAATCGCTAGAATTCAGAATGCAGGGGAGATTGAAAGGGATGATACGAATGGAGGGCAGCGATGAAGTCTGCTACCAATCTGGGCAGCAATGAAGTCTGCCTTTTGTGAACAAATTTGTTAAAAGTAAAAACCCATCTATTCCCCCAGATGAGCTGAGGGGAGTATTAATGGTGTGGGGGAAGATTTCAACTCTGGGTTTGCGGTTCAAATCCCACGCAGGTTGGGGGCAGCCCGAAGCGTTACTATCTGACAGCTATTCGGTGGCCTCTGTATATGTGTGAAAAGGAGTGTTGTCCCAATCTGGTTCCCAGTAGACATCTAACTCTGGTGGCTTTTTAAAAAAAAAAACTTAAATGGACCACTTGTTGACACTCCCCGTGGAGAGGCCATGGATTGAACGTAACACAGAAAGCAAATGATCCCCTTGTCCCTAGAGGTGGCCCCTCTGGAGCAGGGACTCGGAGAAATATGTACTGTTGGTGCCTGCTGTCTGTTCGGTGAATACATAAGATTTTTGTGTCTGGGGTTATCGGTCTAACTCCATGTTACCAAAACACATGCATTCAGATTACCTACTGACTGCTGCCTGGATTCTGCATAATGCATTACCCAGGGAAAACTCTGGTGGATTCCAGGTGGTTAAATTGGACACTCCTGTGTATTAGGAAATCCAGACGTGCAGTTTTAAATCGTCTGCTGATATCAAAGGGACTAATGGGCAGCTTGATGCTCTGAAAGCTTTGTGTTTATCCAAAATAGCACAGTTGCCTTCTGTTTTCTCTCCAGAGTAAACACTCTTCTGCCACATGGGGGTGGGAAGTGAATGCATTAATTGGAGAATTTGAAGCCTGCATAGGTGTCATGCTACAGTAGTTCCAATTCCGTTGCCAACATTATAAGTAGCGCTGCTAGCTTACATCTCAGGACTCTGGCATGTCTTTTAAAAGCCTGAACTAGCCCTCCAGATTCGTAATACATTTCTCATAGCACTTTCTCTGGTGAGACTAGTTTTGATCTGCAGGTGAATTCTTTCCTGTTTGTTTTCTAATATTCTGGAGTCTTCTCTTTAAACCTAATATCTCATGGCCTTTAACCCTTTAGTGACTGAATCAACTGAACTAACGCAAACCACATTGACAGGCACTCTGGTCTTGCCCAGTGCTAATGGGATTGTCTCTGGTTCGGTGCATCCATTATTGGCAGAGCATGCTTAGTGGAGAAAATCCAGCTGCTGGTGCAGAAGAAGCTGGGAATGTGCCATTGTCTCAGTAGCAGCATGCCCACGTGCTGCAAGGTGAAGCAGAATGGGGTGTGACCAAGACACAGGACTGAGCATCAGCCTTGATCCTGTTCTTGGATCGGCCACAGGTTTCTGTGTAAAAGTGGGCAAGTCATTTGATTTCCTCATCAGCAAACTTGGGCTAATTGTTCCCACTGGAGTATTGCAGTTTAATTAATTAATTATTTAATACAGGTAAAGCACTTGGATCTTTGAATGGAAGGTGCTGTAGAAGTGCAGTGTTTATAAGGGTTCAGTCACAAACTCCAGGCACACATTTAGACACCTGTTTAGTCATTGTCTTCAACCCTAAACCCTGTATGACTGTCCTATTCTCCCTTTCTAAACACAGCAAACGCTGCTTGTCCTCCTGAACAAGGCTCCCTCTGCCTTCACTGCTGAACTGAAGGAACTAAACCAACAGCATGAATCCTTGTTTTCCAAATGGATGCTGCAGTTACAGTAAGTATCTATGGATTCCTCTAAGAAGATACAGTGAACATTAGTCTCCAGCATACCATCAGGAAAGCCTCTGCTAATTTAAATCATTGTCCCACAGATGGGCAATGGAATGATTCACTGACTGAATTAGGGCTGAGGTTGCAGGATAAGCAGGTGTAATTTCTTAGGGCGCAGTCTGGGTAATGCATCTCTTGTGAGACAAGTTGTGCAAAATTTACTCTTTATGAGCTGAACAGCCAGGGTTTTTAGAGGTGTAAAGTGTCCCCAGTTGATGGGAGCTCTAAGTGCTCATTAGTATGTTTTATAAACAGTCAAGTAGATGAGGAAAGGGGGAAAGACAGTTTAGAGCATACAAGTCTGTTAGCAAATCGCCAGTATCACTTACCATAGAATCTGGTTTTCTTCAGTGGTGTAATAGTGAGCTTTCTTAGCGTGAGGGATCTAATAGTAGATGCGAGAAGAAAAGTGCCGAGTCTGTTGAGGTCTGTAGGAGCTCGAATTCTGTGTCAATTTGTGAGAGAGAGAGAGTGGGGTTCAGGGCACACTTCCATTATACACCTCTACCTGGATATAACACGAATTTGATATAACGCAGTAAAGCAGCGCTCCAGCGGATCAAAGCAAGTTCAATATAATGCGGTTTCACCTATAACACGGTAAGATTTTTTGGCTCCCCAGGACAGCATTATATTGGGGTAGAGGTGTATTTAATACTGGGTGTTGCTTATAGAGCTATAAGATTCCATGGTGCTTTACAGAAGACAAGGTCCCTGCCTCTAGGGGATTCGATTCTAACTGGGACAAAGGATACAGAGGCTAGTAGCTCAGAGGAGGGCAGGTGCAGATGTATGGGAGGACATCAGTGCTAGAAGGCTTTGCGAAAAATGTGCTGCAAGGAGGAAATTGCGGTGTCATGGTTCATGGGACAGTCCCGGGCATATGGGATAGTGTGAGAAAGATGGCAGGCTGGTGAGGCAGAGGAAGCAGGTGGGGGGGTGGGAGATGCTATGTGTGGGGAGGTTTACAATAAATATTCTCGTTAGGCCAAATCCAGAGAGGTGTCGTGCTTGCACTGAAGTTAATGGGAGTTGTTTGCGCACAGCACCTTGGGATCTGGCCCACTCTTGCCTCTTTCGTGGACACATCATTCTTCTTTTGAGCCTTAGATGCTGTGCCTCTCCTCAGAAGAGGTCAGTGATCTGCAGTGTCCTAAAGCATCCTTGTATCTGCCTGTCTTTCACTACATTGGATAGTTAAAGGTTAAACCACAGTACTAGGATAGCATGCCTTGATTTTGAAATCATGACCTTTGACCTGACTAGAAAAGACACATCAGAAGCAACTGGTAGGCTTCCATTTGCTGTCTCATAACTGCTGTGATTCATGGGAAAAGCTGAATGTACTGTCCCTGAATAGCTTGGTGGAGGGGCCTATGCAGTGGCTTTGTGAGCAATTTCTGTTAGTCTGCACTGTTTCAGAGGACCTGATAGTCTTCAGTCAAGTGTCCCTTTTGTGTGAGGACCGCAAATTCCCAAGTCTTGAGCATGCTGATACTCACTCCTGTTAGTTACATGGAACCACCATACCCGCTCATCTCAAACCCCCTACAAACGGAGGGACTGGCTGGCTGCAAGCTGAAGTAGCCTGGACTTGATTGACTCTTCAGAATTGTAAGATTGTAGGAGGAGAGGGAATCAGATTGTTTCATGTAATGAAAACAGAGATGTGAGATTCTAAAAGGACCTGTCAGTTTGATTCCTTTAATCTGCTCTCTTCGCTGCAGCCTGGGGTTCAGTATTGTGCTTTATGGACTGGGCTCAAAGAGAGATCTGTTGGAGAAGTTTCGTACCTCTCTGCTCCGGGATTCTGTTCACCTGGTTGTCAATGGCTTCTTCCCCAGCATCACTGTGAGATCAGTAAGTGTGACAGAGCTTGTGAGGTTTTTAACTTGCTGCTTGTTATCTGCAACCACTAAAATCTTCCAATACAAAACGTTTAGTGTAGACCACAGGAAGCTTTCCCAGTCTCTAAACACCGACTCCTCAATGAATAGCATTCCCCATTCTCCCTTCTCCTTGAGTTTAAAGAAACTTTGGCCACGCTGGGGATAGTTACCTGAACTAGCGCAAACTCCCTAGTATAGATGAGGTATCCCATACTCCATACTCCAATACAACTTACCTGTGCTTGAAATTGGAGAAAATATGACTTACCTTGACTACCCTAGGGGTTTGCACCATGTGCAGCTATGCTGGCAACTGGCCACAGATAGCTGGAATTGGTGAAGATCCCTGGTGTTAGCTAAGGCCCAACTCTTAGATTTGGTGTTAAGCCCATAGTTCTCAGAAGTCCCTCAGGATGATAGTGATCTTGCACTTTTCTGTTACAGATTCTGAACTCCATAACAGAGGAGGTGCTGGATCATGTGGGGACTTTCCGCAGCCCTATGGATCAGTTAGACTTGATCATGAAAAGATTTAAAGAAGGTAAAGAGGCTGAGCAGATGCCCTAAAGCTTAGACTCTCTCTGATCTTGGAAAAGCTTGTGCAAGTCTGGTGTCTTCCTTGAAATCACATCTACTTCCCACTTGCTCAATTGCAATCTTTGTGTTGACTCTTGACGTTCTGTTTCCCGTCTTGTGATTTTGTGGCCTTCATGGAAAATATACATAGTTCTCTGAATAGATGCATAAGTGCACCACGGTGTTGGCTTCTTGGTTGTGAAATGTGTGAAGGTGTCTTGAAATTGAGTACCTGGAAATACAGCATTCCCTTTCCTCAGTTTCAGCATATTAGCTTAGACACCTTGCCAAGGCAAGGTGAGAAAATGAGCATTCTGACAATGAGCATGAGAGCCTCATGTCTGCTCTACCGAGTGCTTAGTCTCTTCACTTGGTTCATTGGAGGAGTTTGTGCCATATTTCTCCTCAGCTGTAAGTTCATTGATAGAACAGAATAAGGGTAAAACCTAAGCTTTTTGTATGGGGGTGGGTGGGAGAAGGAGATTCTGACTGGTTGCCTGAGGGCCTGAACAATACCCATTGAAGCCAAGAGGTGAAAATTTCAAGAGCCTAAGAGAGCCCAGATGCCCAAATATCACTGACATTTAATGGGAGTAGGGGGCTGAACTTCCTTAGGCTCCTTTGAAAACCCTGGCCTAAGAGGCTTGCCATAGACTTCAGTGGACATTGGATTGAGCTTTGACGGTACAAAGTCTAATGGACTGAAAGGGACTGGCAATGTATCTTAATGTATGCAGGCCCCTCTGTGGCTGGCTGTTTTGATCAAACAAAGTAGGAAGTGGGAGTTCAGGTTCCAAAAGCAATGTTAAATGGGTCATGTCATATATACAGAGTGCTTGCCGAGTTCCATATGTAACAGTATAGCTGTATGCTGTGTATGTGTATAGTCCCGGTGGCTAAATTTTGTGTCTACTTCTGTGCATATGTGATGTTGCCATTGGAGCCTTGACTCTTGTATCTTTTTTGTTTTTTTTTCCTCAAATGTTCATCCTTCATGTGTCTTCGTGCTTTCCTACAGAGAGTGGGTAGGGGAAAGGTTGGCTGGCTGGAGGCAGGCCCCCAATTGTAGCTGTTCTTATGCAGCATGACAGGTGCTAAACTCTAGCTGTCTCCCTGTAGAAAACCCAGGGCTATGGGCAGTTGAGTAGCTACTTGGTTTCTGCACAAAACAGAATATATAATTGGCTAATGGTTTGTCTGGGAGTTTACTGGGCTTGCCAAGCAGCTGTTTGTTTGGCAGCTTTAGCAGCAACAGGCCAAGTTTGAAGTTTTAAAGATCGCCCGTTTACATTCTGTGTGTCAATAAGTCTCAGAGTACATCTGTGCAGCAGCTGGGAGATGCAATTCCCAGTTTGGGTAGATATACAGGCCCTAGCTTTGCTCAAGCTAGCACCTAAAAATAGTTTCTGTGGCAGCCAGGGCTAGCCCCTGGAGTACATACCTAGGAGCTTGGGCATGATTGTACTTGCCTGCTCAGGCTAGCTGCCCACCACTGCCACACTGCTCTGCTCAGGTTAGCATGTGTACCGCTACCCTGTTTCCCCGAAAATAAGACATCCTCCGAAAATAAGGCCTACTTACAGTTTTGCCTCTCGTTGTAATATAAGGCATCCCCCCGATAATAAGACCTCCCCGATAATAAGGCATCCACCGATAATAAGGCATTTTTCATTTCTGAAAAATAAGACCTAGCGCATCTTTGGGAGCAAAAATTAATATAAGACACTGTCTTATTTTCGGGGAAACAGGGTACCTGCACTGGGAATTACATCTCTGAGCTGCTGTGTAGACATACCCATACGGAGCTCTTTAAAGGCATGTTGAGAGAGATTTCTGTTCAAGTCAGTGGGCTTTGGATCAGATCCTCTGAGAGTGGACGGGTTTTATTTGGTCTCTCACTTGCATAATTCAAAAGTAGTAGAACAGATCTGTACTTAAACCCCGCTCCTAAAATAAATTCATATTGTCTAGAACAGTGGTTTTCAAACTTTTTTTTTTTTTTTCTGGTGACCCAGTTGAAGAAAATTGTTGATGCCCGTGACCCAGTGTCGTTGGGGATGAGGGGTTTGGGAGGGGCTCTGGGCTGGGGCAGAGGGTTGGGGTGCAGGGGTGAGGGCTGTGGGGTGGGGCTGGAAATGAGGGGTTCAGGGTGTGGGAGGGGGCTCTGGGCTGGGGCAGGGGGTTGGGGTGCGAGAGGGGGTCAGGGCTCTGGGATGAGTGTGCAGGCTCTGGGGTGGGGCTGGGGATGAGGGGTTTGAGGTGCAGGAAGGGGCTCTGAGTTTGGGGGGGGCTCAGGGCTGGGGCAGGGGATTGGGGCGCAGGCTTACCTCGGGCGGCTCCCAGTCAACAGCACAGTGGGGATGCTAAGGCAGGCTTCCTGCCTGTCCTGGCACTGCGGACCGTGCCGCTCCCTGGAAGCGGCCAGCAGCAGATCCAGCTCTGCCCCCCGCCCCCCAGCTTCCTTTGGTTGGTTCCTGGACAATGAGAGTGTGGAGCCAGTGCTTGGGGCAGGGGCAGCATGCGGAGCCCTGTGGCACCCCCACCCCCAGGAGCTACACCTGCTGCTGGCCCCTTCTGGGGCATAGCGCGGTGTCAGAACAGATAGCACTAGCCGGGCAGCACCACTGATGGGACTTTTAACGGCCCGGTTGGTGGTGCTGACCAATGCTGCCGCGACCTAGAGCCTTCCGTTCCACGAACCAGTACTGGGTCACAACCCGCCGTTTGAAAACCACTGGTGTAGAGGCTCAGAACTAAAGGCATAGAAAGCTTCAGCCCCAAAGAGAAACTTCTGGACAAGTTATGAGCAAGTGAAAGGGGGTTATGAAAGGAAAGCTGCAGTGGTGGTGAGAGCTACGGAAAGAGCTTGTAGAAAATATTTCAGATGCCCTGAAATACAGGCTGATTGGCATCCGCAGGGCCTAGTAACCTGAAAGGCAAAGTCCTCTGACACTGGAGTGCTGGACGGACATGCATAGGGGATTTGACAGGACTGGCTTGCACTCAAACCACAGTGAGAACATGGAATCTCTTCACTCTTAGTGTAGCTCCTTAGAGTGACTGTTCCCTTGCTGTTTTTTCCCCCCTTTGTAGATTCTTCCTTGGAGCTCTATCTCCTCATCCATAACCTGGACAGCAAGATGTTGAGAGGAGACAAAAGCCAGCAAATTCTTGCACAGTTAGCATCCCTGCCCAACATCCACCTCATCGCCTCCATTGATCACATCAATGCTCCACTCAGTGAGTCCCAGGGCCTTGGTTTCCGTTACTGTGCTTCCAGAAGAACCAACCTTCTGGGATTGTTAAATGCACTGTGTATATTGCTTGCATTGTCTTATCTCTGCTCCGTGGGTGCATAATGTACAGGTAGCTTTCTATTAGCACCTGGAGACCATGGTCAGGATGGGAGCCCCATTGCCCATGGGGCTGTACAAACACACAACTATAGCTGCCAATCACTGTCAGATTAGCTATAGAGTATTGATGCTTCACTGAACCACTGGTTCAAACACCACGTTGTTCAGACTGGCGCTATCCTGTAGTTTCTAACTGAAAGTGGAATGGAAAAGGGGATGTGTGCAGTGTGCGTGTAAATTCTTTGGTGCAGGGAACATGTTTCACTCTGAGTGTAAATGGCTGGGTAAATAATATTGCTCTATGTAAGTGAGGATTCGCTAAGGCAGTGGTTCTCAACCAGGGTTATGTCACAGGGGTACACAGAAGTCTTCCAGGGAATATGTCAGCTTGTCTAGATCAGGGGTCATGGGATGGATTTAGAGGGGTCGCAAGTGCAATTAGGGGGTAGTAAGCAGGGTAATTGCCTGGGACCCCAGGGGCCCCCGTGAAGCTAAGTTACATGCTTCAGCCCCACACAGCAGGACTTGGGCTTCAGGGGTACAGTAGTCTGGAAAGGTTGGGAACCACTGCTCTAAGGTTGTGCTGCTGCACTAAGCATTAGACCTTAAGATGGTTTATATTGTATGACTGGGAGAAGCTAAATCTGCAACCGTCTCTCCTTTCTTCCCTTTTGTGTGTGTGTGTGTATGTGTCTAGTGTGGGATCAGGCAAAACAAAGCCTCTATAACTGGCTCTGGTATGAAACAACCACTTTTAGTCCCTACCTGGAAGAAACCTCCTATGAGAACTCGCTCTTAGTGCAGCAATCTGGGTCTCTGGCTCTGAGCTCCCTAACGCATGTCTTGCACAGCCTCACCCCCAATGCAAGGTAAGATCCTATCATGTTATCGTTCTAGCAGCTAGAAGCCCCAGTTAAGATTGTGCTAGGTGCTGTGTGTACATGTAGTAAGAGAGAGTCTCAGTCCCAAAGATCTTACGTTCTATATAGATAAAAGAGACAAAAAGGGTGAGAGAGACAGGGCTGCCATCCCCAATTTCCATATGGGTAGAGCCCTGTGTGGATAAAAATTTATATCCATGGATATAAACCGGTATCCGCAGAACCTCAGGGCTCTCGCAGGAACCACAGCAGCGAAAGGAGCAGGACGTGGGCACTGCTCCCAGGAGCCAGTGCCCCACGCCGACAGTTCCTCTACCGTGGCTGTACCGCCCCCGGCCGTGCCCACTGGGTGGGCACCAGGCTTACAGGCAGCTGTGCCTGGTTGTGCTCTTGTGTGCAAGTGGCGTGCACACCCCCGAACGGGAGAGACAGCTGCGTGGAGGGGGCAGGGGTGGGGGCAGGGCTGCGAATGGTACAGCGGCGCTGGAGGAACTCCCGGTGCCGGGTGCTGGCTCCTGGGAGCGACGACCCCACGTTCTGCTCCTTTCACTGTTGTGGTTCTGCAGATACTGATTTATATTCACGGATATAAATTTGTATCGCGCAGGGCTCTACATATGGGGAACTGAGACATGGAGTGATTAAGTGACTTGCCTGGTGTCATTAAGAAGTCAATGGTGGAGCTTGAATTGAACCCTGATCTCCTGAGTCCCAGTCCAGTTCCTTAACCACACGCCATCCTTCAACTCGCTTCTTTTCTCATAATTGGAAAGCAAGGTTCCCATTGGCTGTCTCTCAGCAGCATGGATCTCGGTCTAGCTGGAGGAAATTTAGAATGCAAAATATTGGGGTGCCAGCAGAGTCTGGCTACACAACGACTTGGATTTCGTGTTCTGCTAAGTGCCCCTCTTCAGACTGCTTAGTGAGTCGTTGATGGGTGAAGAGTTGGGAGAAGCTCCACCTTCTCTCTCAGCACTTCTTTGCGTCAGTGAAATGTGCCCTATAGTGAAGGAGCAAGGTGACAGCTCTTAAAGCGAGATTATTGCCCCGCCCATTCAGTATTGCAGAATGTTCCTGTGGCAGCTGTTACTTTTCTACGTAAGCAACTGCAACTTTAGGAACATGCATATCTGCAGCTGCTTTCTATGCCGTTTAGCAGCTGGAGACAATGTGTAGAGTCCTCACCAAGAGACCAGCAAGTTCACCATGGACCATTAATAGTCCATGGACCATAGTATGGGAGCCACTGATGTACAGCACTAGAGAAAATAGATAGCTAGTATGCTGGGGTGGATTACTAGACCTTTCATTCTAACAACCAAGAATCTTGCCATACAAATCAAAAATGGAGGATCTGGCTTGCTATACTGGTGCTTCTATCCCCACACAGACACAACTCAATCTCAATTTCTATAGCACTTCCTGCTGCATTTGCACATAGAGTGTGTGGCTACAGACACAGACAGACTGTTTCTAACAATACCGGACAGCTTGCTTTTGTCCATGGAGAAGCCTGTGTGTGTCTTGGCAGCCATCCCTTGGATGGGGTATGGCAACATCTAAAACTGTCCACCTTAAATCCAGCTCAGACTCCTTTAAAATACAAATTCAAAGTTTTAATCTGAAAACCTGCAGGGAAAAAGAGACTGACTAAATGACTTCAGTGTTAGCATCTTATTTGACTAAGAAAGTCGAGCTTGTTATTTCTGTAACTCACAGTGAATATTGCTCACTGCATGAAAGGGGCAGGTTCCACGACCAGCATATTGGTTGGCTTTGCAAGGCAGTGTATGAACTACAGAATTGCTTTGCATTGCAGTACGATCTGCCATTTTTGATTTCTTGCTTGTAGTGGGCAACAATAAAATAATTAGTTGACTACATGGGTGTACTCCTGAGTCCTCTCTCTTGGGCTCTATGGCAAGGGTGGGCAAACTTTTTGGCCCAAGGGCCACATCTGGGTGGGGAAATTACGTGCAGGGCCATGAATATAGGGCTGGGGCAGGGGGTTGGGGCGTGGGAGGGGGTGTGGTGTACAGGAAGGGGCTCAGGGCAAGGGTGCAGGGAGGGTGCTCTGTAGGGCGTTGGGGGCTCAGGGCAGGGGGTTGGGGTGCAGGAGGGGTGTGGCGGGGGTTGGGGTGCAGAGAGGGGTGCAGAGTATGGGAGGGGGCTCAGGGCAGGGGGTTGGGGTGCAGGGTGCAGGAGGTGTTGGGAGTGTGGGCTCCAGTCTGGTGCTGTTTACCTTGCCATTCCCGGCCAATGGGAGTTGCAGGGGGCAGTGTCTGCAGGTGAGGACAGCGCATGGAGCCCTCTGCCCCACCCCCTATCCCGGGGCCGCAGGGATATGGTGCCGGCCACTTCCGGGAGCGGTGCAGGGCCCAGGTTGGCAGGGAGCCTGCCTTAGCCCCGTGGTGCCACAGGTGTGCCCACGGGCTGTAGTTTGCCCACCCCTGCTCTATGCAATGATAACTTAATTTGGACTTTATCTGTAGAACAATCAGCTTTCTGACACTTTTCAAGTTGATTGTTTAACTTGGGTTCCAAGTGATCAGTAGCCCTTACATGATGGAGGAATGGGACCAATTTAAATGAATGGCTCTCGGAAAGCAAGTCTTTTCCTCCATCTGCTGTGTACGCACAAGACTCTGTTCTTCAAGAAAAATTGTTTAACATTTCTGTAATGGCCTTTTTATTTTTTTTCCCCACAGAGGGATTTTCAGACTGCTGGCCCAGTATCATCTGGAGAACAAGGATAACCCATCTTACCCAGGTACCCGGTGTTTGATGTAGGAATGCACGTGGCATTTCCTCTCTCCTCTGATGTGGCACCATTGACATTCAGTCAAGGTGGAAGCTGGGTTCTCCCATTTTAGCATGTGTTGCCATAGCAGATTTACAGAAACTGCTGGCTCTTGAATGTGAGTTTAGCACAGAGCATCTGTACTAGTGCTGTGCATTGGGCTACGTGTTCTGGTGTGTGACGTGAAATCAGATGAGTGGCTGAGTTCAGAGGATCTCTTCTTACTGTCACCCAGTCTGATAGTGAAATCCTTCATGTGGGGCTAAGTTACAAAACCAAGGAAGAAGTTGACTGTCACATGCTATCCATTGATTAGGAGAGACAAGGAGTCAAGACCTCTTGGGTTCTGCTACCACTTCTGCCACTGACTAGCTGCGTGACCTTAGTCAGTGCCACTTAATCTATGTCCTGGCTTGTCCTCCTACGATACCTACAGGTTAATGTCTGTAGTGCTCTGCAATTTGCAAATAAATGGCATAGTATTAATCTAGGAAGATAAAGATACAATAATATAGGAGCTGTGCAGTGAAAGAGAATCCCACACTGGGCTGTGCACTTGAGTGCTCTGAAAGTTTGACTTTACCAAATTGGATGTCCCAGTAATGCTGTTTTATAGTGAGCAAGCAGTGCAAGCTATCCTTCAGAATTGCAGGAGAGGAAGAAACTCTGCCCTCTACCAGAGCACATGAATCTGCTTTGGATGCTGGCTGTCTTGATTTATTTAACTCCTCTCCATACCCAGGACTATCTTTCCAAGACTTCTACCAGCGGTGTCGGGAGGCCTTTCTTGTGAACAGTGACCTGACTCTTCGGGCTCAGCTGACAGAATTCAGGGACCACAAGCTCATCCGGACCAAGCGGGTGAGCTAGGCAACTGTTATCTTGACTGTGGCTACAGCTGGTGGCCTTACTTTTTATTTCACTACTTGCAGCTGTTGAGTTTACCTGAGATGAGCTGTACCTATGTCCAAAGTACATTGTTTGAAGCACTGAAAGAGACTGCAGAAAAGGGCAACATGGCTTAGTTACTTAACAACACAGAGCTCCTCTGGGTATTCAGTGGCACCCTGATTACCTGAAGATCTCGAGGAGCAATCTGAAGCATTTGGGTAACTAGAATAGACTATTTAGCAAGCTTTGTAGTCTGTACTTGGAGTCCCCGGAATGGAGACTGCTAGCCAGCTCCAGCAACGAGGCTGCATTCCCAGGTCTCCCAAACCCAGAACACTGTGTAGAGGATCTTCTAGCTGCAAACGGGCTCAGCAACAGGGAGCAAGAACAGTGCTCTGGCCTTGAGGGACTTGGATCAGAGGAATGAATAGAGGCACGTTACACCCTTGAGAACATAAAAGAACTTTGATTAACCACAGTTGTACTGTAATGTCTGCCTGCATTATAGCTGATAAATGTCTGAAGAACTCCTGTTGCCACTTTTCACTTTTAGACCATGTCCCTCTTTTGCAAGAAATATACTCTTATGTCCTGAGGCAATAAGTCATTTAAGTGAAGTGGATAGGGACTGCTCCCACTCTCTCGTGTAATATGCAAGGGTAACTGAGTCAGCTGCCTTCTAAAGCTCTGGGGTTTGTCTCCCAAACCAGATATGAGCTGATTATTTCAGTGTGCTTTTTCGCTTGTTGCCATGCTAAGGAAATATTCCTGGATTAATATTGTAGTTAGTACCACTGAACAGTGACCTAGCTGGGCACCATAAGGCCATGTTGGTGTGTCGAATCTGCTGTTTGTAACGGTGTTGTCTAGTGGCTCATGTTGCATTTTGCATCAGTGCGATTTCTTTGCCACAGTCCTGTGTTGACAGTGTGTGTCCGTTTTCAGGGAACGGATGGAGTGGAGTATTTATTAATTCCTGTAGACAACGGGACCTTGACTGATTTCTTAGAAAAAGAGGATGAAGACATGTGAATCCTCTCAAATCCCAAACCATCTACACCAACTGCTATCAAGGGATGCTGGAGAGGGGTCTGAACTCGGATCGCTCTCCCTTCGACCATGGGCTACTGGACCACTTAATGAAATGTGACACTTTCCAAGTCTGGTGTTCTAATTACTTGAGTAGTTCTGGGTAGAGTTTCATATGCAAGACATATCTTACTCTTGAGTTTAGATTTGTATTCTTTTAGTCTTCCAGCTCACGTGATGCCTTTTTCATATCTATGCAGCCACTTTTACAGACTAGGAAAACTAACTCTTCAGTAAGATTGTGCCTTCTGCTCATTACCTCTCTGCAGAGGAAGGTTTGGCTGGAGCAGTTCACTTGAGGAATGCAATGACTCCATGCTCAGAGCTTTATTTTGTACTAGAGTAGTAATTTTTCACAGCTCAGTGCTTTCCAGTACTCCCCACATTGGTCAAGCCGATGGGCTCCTAGTGTGTGAAGTTGCTGAGATTTTAGAATGCCAAGTGATCTACATTGAGTAGTCAAGTCAGGTGGAGTGGAATAAAAGTGGAACATAAAAAACAAGGGGTTGGAATGTTGTGGGTAACTTATTAAACCTTCCCTCTTTGCTGAAATGTTGACAGTAGAATAGAGGAGCTTTCCCAAAATCCGAATCTTTTTACAAGGGGGAATCTGTATTGAAAATTGTGACTGGGAAGGGCTCTAAAGTGACCTGTAATGGGAGGGAAGGAAAAACAATGTGACTTTTTCCTGCTTTATGGTATGTACAGAAGGCTATAAAGTATTTTTTTAAAATCAGGGATGTCCAAGTTGGCTTTCCTGGAGAACTTCTGGAGGTCCTGAATAGAAGATAAGTTCAACAAAGATCACTTTTCTCCATGGTATTTTTTAGGTATTTGCACTACATTAAAATTTATTTTTTTATGTTCCAACAGTCCGCATAAGAATAACGTCCAGTGTTGTTTCACCTGCATGATTTATCTGTTCTAGTCTACCAGTTCTCCAGTATCTATAGTGCCTTCTAGGAAAACCAGAGACTCTATCTGAATTTCTAATGTAGAAGAAAAAATGTGGTTAATATGGGAGTGTAAGGGTACTTTGGCACCTTCTCCATATATCAGAAAGAAAGAGGCACAGATGTAATTTTTTTTCCTTTGCAGGTCACGTTTAGGCTCTGCAGTTCTATCACCTACATAAAACGATCTGCCAGTCAGACTTCAGGGACACTTGAACTTATTGCCTAATCTTGTGGCAATCCATCTTATAAATGACTGTTTTGAATGACAGATTGTTAAATAAACTTTTATTCATGTTCTCTAGTTCTCTCACAGATCTCCTGGTGTATAGATGACAGAAACACCATTTTCATTATTGCCTACACTATAGCAGATGACACAATGCATGGCTGCCTTAAGAAGTGGATTTAAAATCACACTTCATCCATATGTTCTCAGGACCTTATGTTTCTGAAAATCCAAAGGGAAGTCTACCCCCTTTTACTACTAATACTTAACATTTACAAACATCACAATGGGGAACTGAGGCAGAGATTGTGACTTACCTGAGGTCTCCAAAGGAGTATCAGCTGGGGCTAGACCTCAGAACTCCTGGTAGTGACTCCCATCTAAGCAGGGGAGGGAGGGACTTCTTTTTAGTGCCCATCACATACTCAGTCCTGTGCTTAGACCACTTGATGCTCAGGTTACTGTAGAACTGAAAACTGAACTGAATTCTATTTTGGAGGGACATAATTCAGTGCTGTACACAACCCCCACCCCTTATTATTAAAGATAGAGGTGGAACTATGTGCTTTCAGTGTAGTTAAGTATCAGCTGTTTTTTGCTAGATTTGAAACTCACTCGGACTAAGCACTGTGGTGCTGTAATACCCCTAACCTTTCAATTGATTCAGATTTTTTTATGTCAATGAATCAGGTGTCAGGAGTGAGGCAACCTTTTCAGACCAGCTGCATGGCTTCCTGGGATGATGTGCATTTCTGCTAACAGACAGGTGTGGGTCTGTGAGAGAGAATCTGTTCTTGCCTCATGTAGGCTCAGGTAAATTATCCCTGCAGTATGTCTAAATTTGAGCCTCTCAAAACAATTAAATGACTGCCTAAGCTGTGCATTAATTTCCTGTCACTTAATGGCTGCCCGTTTAGTACCTACTGCAATACAGAATTAATTTCTAGGTTTTTTGGGATCAGTTCTGCACCCATTGACTTCGAATGAAGGACCCACTCCTACTTTAATAGTCTTAATTCCCCTTCCTGCTTTGTGGGGTCCAGGGGCTCTGCATTTTTATTTAATTTTAAATGAAGCTTCTTAAACATTTTAAAAACCTTGTTTACTTTAGATACCAACAATAGTTTAGTTCTATATTATAGACTTATAGAAAGAGACCATCTAAAAACATTAAAATGTATGACTGGCACGTGAAACCTTAAATTAGAGTGAATAAATGAAGACTCAGGTACAGCACTTCTGAAAGGTTGCCGACCCCTGGTCTATATGACACAGCCGAGCCTGCTGCAATACTGCATAATGCAATAATTGTTCCATTTACCTAAAGAAAGTTCAGGAAAAAATAAGCCTCAGAAAACATTTTACTAATGATGAAATGAGTGCTTTGGTTAGAGGGCAGAGACTCTTTAACCACCTGCTTCCACTTCTCTAAGTGAAGATTCCTGGCTAAATCCCTCACATGACTTGAGCAGACATGGTAAGTCTATGTATTCAGACTGCTCACAGGCACACTACAGTGGCCTAATACCAAGAATGGACTTCTAACCAATGTGGGCTGGCAGGGCCTAGTGAACTGGATTGTGCAAGGTCTAGGCTCGAGGAAATTAACATTAAAGGGAATTGTACGTAAACTGGGTCAGTGAAGTTTCTTCAGAGCCTCAAACAAAGGCGATGCATATGACAATATTCAAACTATGTATGAGGAAGGTCCCGATTGGATCTGTAAAGCCACTGGCCATGGTAGGGATGCTGTATTACAAGTGGAGCACCTGCAGCTAGTGTTGTGAAAGCAGGCACATTGCACAGGGAAAGTTTAGTCTCTGGGATTTCCACTGAAAATGCAGTAGGCACCTTTGCTGCCTTGTGAAGAGGGTCATGATCCCCAATCACCCCTCCCTGCCTAGTTTGCAGAGTCTAGTGGCCATCTGTTTGCTACACTAAGCACTAGTCTCTATTTTCTGAGGACATTAAAATCATTCTGGCTTAACAGGATCTGCAGCTGTGTTTGAATTCCAACTCCACTGCTCAGAGTCACATTTCACTATTCCCATGTGTGAGAGTTCTTGGGTAGGTGGCTTTTAGAAGGGTGAAAATAAGTGACCCGTATTTACCAGAACTGTTTCCAGCTTCAGGGAAGTGGAATGAGCCTAAGTCTCAGCTTCCTGCCATAGAAAGAAAGAATAGCAGGAGAGGCTCAGTGCTGGCTGGAGGCATTCACTCTTCATCTTCCCTGCTGTCATGATACTGGGTGGTTTTAATTCAAAACCCTACTACTGGACATAGGATTGCACAAGAAAGCTCAATTGTCATTTAAAAAAAAGGTATTTAGCCTTCATGGTTGCTGAGATAAGCTTCAAAACATGAAGCAACTGCACGGTAAAAGCTCAAACCAGCATGTAATCAGAACCTACATGTATTTATATAAAAAAACAACAACCTCCAAACACTCCATTTCTTAGTGCTTAGGAATACAATCTTCGACTCAGGTGGTATCTATTGATCCAGCCTTGAAGATCTATAAATCATCAGGCACCTCCAAAACACACACAGCTATGTTTCTCCTATGCTACCCTGACTGCTTCCTGATCCAATTCCTTACCCTCTCAAACAACTTTAACTCCAACAGAAGATTATTTTTACTAAGTCCAGTCTCTTACATGCACTAAACAAGGATGTGTCCATTTTAATTTAAAGTCTTGGAAACATTTTTAGTTTGAATATCAATATCTCTCTGCTTGTCTACAGTCCAAACATGTGAAACCCGAAGAGTTTCCTTTCATTTTCAAAGCTTTACTGAACTATAAAGTAAGTGCTCAACATTTATGGTGAAAAATAGACATTACTTCACTGTAGGTAATCCTGCAGTGTTAGTAGCATAGGTAAAGAAATTGCTTTATAAAGATGAGACAAATTGAAACAGATACTTATGTATAATGAAGTTAAAGGAACAAGTTGGAATTTCCCAATTCTTGTGCATAGAAGAACCTTAATGCAACATCAAGGATTACATATTAGTACCAAATGCAAAAATTTTGTTCCACATTTTTTATTCAGTTTGCTGTGCATTTGCAGTATTTAGAGTCAACAATCTGTAAATAGTTAATGAAATGTTAACAGGAGTTCCACTCTCTAAAATGTAAGTCACTTTTGTACTAATGATTAGGAACATATTCTAGTACTGGTGGGGCTATGAAACCAAGCTACAGAGGCTTGATGTTACCAATCTATATTGTTCTTGCTGGATTACTCGGTTACAGTCTCATTATCCCATCCCTACTGAATACAGCAAGTAGTAAACTTAAGGAAATAGTTTTTCAGCCCAAAATTAACATTCTTCTTTACCTGACAGATATTTTACCTCTCCCACACTTTGGGGAATGTACTGTACAGTTATTCGGGACTGCACCAGTTCAGAGCATCTTAATCAAATTTGCACGTGCATTAAGTCTGTGTGGGACACAAACTCTGGACTCCATGCTGCAACCCTTGCTTTCTTCTATACCACCCGAAGAGGGTCTCTGTCGCTCTCTGACACAATGATGGTGATCTTATTCTCTAAGTGTGTAGCCAGCATATCTCGCAGTTCTGACAGAAAGCCTCGCTCAGTGTTACTGTGCTCACACAGAATCACACTTATCCCTTTGGCAACAGCATCCAGTACTTCATGGTGGGACATCTCTCCTGCCATAATGAGAAGAGATACCATGTAGATTAGCCATTTAGACCTGCATCATTTTGTAGTTCATTATAAGTAATATATTTTAAAAGTCTCTGCTCTTGTGGAAGAGTAGTGTTGCAAAAATGCTATGTTATTCCATTTTCTAGAATACAGTTCTATAGAGAACTATGGAAATACATTTCCCTCAAAAGGAGAAATGTGGTGCAGATTGTGATAGACTCCACCACTGTACAAGAGAGTGCTCTTTTTAAAGAATTCATGAATGTTAACTTTACAGAATTGTTTACTTTAAATGACCTCAAACACTCCATTACATAAAATTTAAGAGTATTTCCCCCACAATCCCCACCTCTGCAGGAATTTTTGCTCTTACTATTTTTCCCCTCACTTCCACCCAGTGGAGACTTATTTTTAAATTAACATTCTCAATAGTACATTAATAGTCTGATGTAGTTTTCTAACACATCTGCCCTTAGCACTAATAGAGTTATTTTTAAAAATGTTTAACTTTCAGCGTGTTATATAATCCATCTACATGGAGGGCCCTCACTCCTAAAGCACAGCTGCCGGCCTGGGGCAGCACCACCACCATTGTGTCTCTACCTCAGTTTCCCCTAGTGGACTTCAGAAGTCCAGTGAAGCTTATGTATACTGAACAGTGTTCCTTCAGGGTCCAGTTTATTTAACCCACAGCTGGAACTTTTGTACAAATTCCACCAGCATCTCTACCTGGAAGGGGAGGGGCTGAGTGAAGTGGAGTTGATGGACTAAGGTTATGTCCAGCCTCCAGGTCCCTTACCAGCAAGGCTCTCTTGACCCAGAACCCTCTTCTGGAGCCACAGCTTCTTATTAGCTAGGATGAAGTTACCCTATGACATCATTCCAAGTGAGTCTGCGTTACTATGTAGTTCTTTGTCAACAATAATAGTTACATTTTAGCATTATACACAGTATTTTAGATTGACATACAATGGCTGAAATTATCTTTCCCAGACGCTATCCAGAGACCTCCTGAGGATTTAGCCAATGAGGAACTTTTTCTACCTCCAAAGGTTAGAGCTTGAATTTACACAGCGTTTCAGACACCAAGTATCCCACTGTACCATTTAAAGCAATATTAGATACTGGAAGTGCAGTAACTATGTGCAAACACACCAGACAGTTTGCTTTTCACACAGCACTGGCTGTTAAAGGCTGTCTTGCTTATGTGATAGAATTGCCTTTCTGTATGTCTGCAGAGCACCTACCACATTTTAGGCACTAATGTAATACCAGTAATTCTAGCAGATGTTTTGAAATGTTTAACTGAAAAGTGTGTTAGAACAACGTGACATGTTCCACAAGGTGCATCTTTTGGTTTGGATTTTGTGCTGGGAGATCTGGGTTGGAAGAATGAAGGTGAGTTGCCCAGCCTTAGGAATGTGGAGCTACACCGTCCAAAAGGTGGTGGGTTTCCAGGTTTACAAGTTAAAACTTAATAGCTAGATCTAATGGTAGGAAGATCTAGTTGTAACCTGAAGAGAGGAGAGGTTCCATGTCCATCTGGCAGAATCCTCCTAACTTCTTCCACAACACCAATACACAGTCACCTACTTATCTCAGTGTGAACTGCTCACATGTAGGAAGAACAGGTTGTAAGGATGCTGGAATTGAAGCTGGGAACCAGGGTGGCAGAAAGACATGATTTTTAAATTAGACACACAAAACCAACAAATGAACATCCAGCTAATGAAACATATGCCTAGCCTCACGCTGATCACGTCACTTCCCCCACTCTTCACTTTTCTTTTTAGAATGGAAGCTCTTTGGGGTTGTAGACTGTCTTCCTCTCACATTTTGGGAGCTACTGCAATCTAGATTATAGCCATCTCCTAAAGAAAAATGCTATGTTAAGAATCTTAGCATAGGATTAAGTTTTTACTGTAGGTCTCCTCCTAGATTTAGTCCCTGAACTTTGCAATTAACTGCACCATGTGGAGCTCCTTTTAAGTCAACGGGGCTCCACGCAGGCCTGCACCCATGTGCCTTCAGTTGCAATACTGGAGCCTTGTTTTTGCTATTTATTTCTTAAATTTAGATATTTCAAAAGCCCATCTAATTTTATTCTTAATGATTAGAAAGTCGGAGCCCAAAATTTTGTTAGACTTAAATTGTTTGCATGTATATACATCTAATTCAAGCATCTACACTATAATGGGATGACTGACAAATTCCCCATGGACACTGGGCTACAATCTTGAACAGAAAGTTTCCTACATTTGACATTTTTATCAGGTTACCAGATGTTCAGTCTAGCAATGGACCTGCATTGTTGCTTGTAGGATTTATTTGTTCTTTTAGTAACTAACTGATTCCTTGCTTTTTGCAATTATACCAAATTCTTCTTCACAGCTGGATTCCTCAGCAACCAGATTGCTCTTTCTAGTGACCATTTTATAAAGATAAGTATGGAACAAGAAGTCTCATACCAGTGAGATAGAGGTCGGCTTCCACACCCTGCAGGACACTGTTCCCAGAGCCAGCACACACAGCAGCCACCTTCACGTTGGCTTCTGCAAGACAGCAAGGGCCACAATTAAACTCCCTTCCTACCCCTCAGCCTTGATGCCAGCTTCAGTACAGATAAATGCAGTGCTAACCCATGTCTTGCTCTTACACCCAATGGAAATTTGTTGGGTGCTGGGAGGGGATGTTAGTTTGGAGGAGGCGTATGGGCCACTAACTTATCTGGGAATGCAGCAAAAACCCATGGTCATTGTAAACTAGTGATGGATGGACAGCTCCTCCTCACTAGCAGGAACCTTCTCCAGTTGATGTGCGGAGAAGAGAGGAAATGTTTTCAGGACATTGCTACACAGTGGCTGGTTGTTGACCACTGCAGCTTAGTTTTCACCTGTTGAAGTGTCTTAGTAGTAATGAATAAAATGATCTCGTATGTATATGGTAAGAACAATTAATCTATTCCCCCATCACGCACACCATGTTCAATGAAAACAAAATGTTTTGGGTGACAAAAGAATTTTCAAAATTTAACACTCCTGTGCATCACCTTATGAATAATCATCCAACTTCTGCTGACTTAAGTAGGAGTCCTAGGATTACAGTCTACGCCAGTGGTTTTCAAAGTGCAGGTCGCGACCCAGTACTGGATCACGGTATGCAAGGCACTGGGTCGTAGCGGCTCTAGTCAGCACCGCCAACTGGGCCGTTAAAAGTCCCATTGGCGGTGCCTCCCAGCTAAAGCAGGCTAGTTCCTACCTGTTCTGACACCGCGCTGCACCCTGGAAGAGGCCAGCAGCAGGTCCAGTTCCTAGGTGGGGGACTACGGACTCTGTGCATTGCCTCCACCCCGAGCATCGGCTCTGAATTCCCCTTGGCCGGGAACCAGCCAATGGGAGCTTGGGGGGCGGTGCCTGTGGGCAAGAGCCGGACCTGCTGCTGGCCATTTCCAGGGTGCAGCGCGTCCCAGGAGAGGCAGGAAGCCTGCATTAGCACCTCTGCTGTGCCGCTGACTAGGAGATGCACAAGGTAAGCCCATGTCCCAATACCCTACCCCAGCACCGAGCCCCTCCAAACCCAGAGCCCCTTCCTGCACCCAGAGCTCTGACCCCCTCCCGCGCCCCAGCCCTGAGCCCACCCAAACCTGGAGCCCCCTCCTGCATCCCAACCCCCTGCACCCACACCCTGAACCCCTCATTCCCAGCCCCACTCCACAGCCCTCACCCCTGCACCCCAACCCTCTGCCCGAGGCTGGAGCCCCTCCCACACCCCAAACCCCTCATCCCCAGCTCCACTGGGTCATGGGCATCAACAATTTTCTTTTACTGGGTCACCAGAAAAAAGTTTGAAAACCATTGGTCTACAGAACACTGAACTAGGGGCTTTAAAACACTGAGCATGGTTTGGGAACACAGCTGCTAATCTCAGTAGTTTTTTAATAAGACTTGCCTTTCTCAGGGACAATACCAGGAATTAAGAACAAACTTTCCCAATTATTCAGCCTCACAAGTTATTCTGTTTGGAGGGAGGCAGTTAGGGTTTAGGACAGGTAACTGGACCAAGAGAACCTGAGTTGTATTCTAGGTTCTGCTACTGATTTGCTGTTTGACCTTGAGCAAGTCCCTTTCTCTGTGTCTCAATTTCTCCTCCCACAAAACATGCATATTGTAGGATAAATATAAAATAAAACAAATTAAAGTTAGCTTAAGATTGGTTAAAAAAAAACAACATATTTTCTTTATAGTTTGTGGCTAGTAGGGAAAAGGCCCCAGTAGCAAGTAAAAGAAGGCTATGAAAATAATTAGTATTACTTGTAGTGTGAAAAGGACCTATGGTTCCAAAAGTAACTAATAAAGAGCTGCAGTAACAAAAACAAAACAAAAACTGTCTTTAAAAAAACCAAAACAAGCCCAAACCTTCCCACTGTTCTGCTGGTAAGCAAGGCGCGGCAGAGAAAATAAAAATGAAAGGAAAAAAGGAGACTGTAAATCTTACCTAATTTAAAACTGAAAATGAGGGTAAATTGTCTCAAATTGGCTTTTAGCTAAAGTCGGTAATTGGCAATGACCGTCATTTGTTTGTGAAAGGGTATAAAAAGTAAATTCTTAAGGGGTTCATTGCTAATATCTGCCTGACCACGTTGAAGTCAACCAATATGGGTCTAAGCAGCCCTGGGATTAGCTCGCTTGTAAGCATCTTAATCAAATGCTTAATGTTTTGTTACTGTTTGGATGTAGTAAATTGCTTATTATTTAGGATTTTTAGGCATGTTTAAAGCAATTGTATAAATATCATTTGGCCTCAACAGGAGGTGCTATTGTATAACTCATGGAAAAAGATAACTCATGCTGTTTATGTGCTCTCTCCCTCACAGTGATAACCAGTGTAACACAAAATTCACTGTTAAAATTCAGACTATATTAGAAAAGGAGTCTTCTAGAGCAGGGGTCGGCAACCTTTGGCATGCAGCCCATCAGGGTAATCCGCTGGCAGGCTGCGAGACATTTTGTTGACCGTCCGCAGGCACGCCCCGCCCCAGCATCTCCAAGTGGCTGCGGTTTGCTGTTCCCGGCCAATGGGAGCTGCGGGAAGTGGCAGGCAGCAGGGATGTGCTGGCTGCCACCTCCCGCAGCTCCCACTGGCCAGGAATGGCAAACGGCAGCCACTGGGAGCTGCATGGGGCCGTGCCTGCGGATGGTCAATGTAAACAAAATGTCTTACAGCCCGCCAGCGGATTACCCTGATGGGCCCCATGCCAAAGGTTGCCAACCCCTGCTCTAGAATTTATGTAGTATAATAATTACTAAAACCAGTTCCCAGTTTT
This sequence comes from Trachemys scripta elegans, assembly GCF_013100865.1. Lineage (NCBI taxonomy): Eukaryota > Metazoa > Chordata > Testudines > Emydidae > Trachemys > Trachemys scripta. The sequence goes on along the minus strand of NC_048308.1, from coordinate 56,234,139 downwards.
TCTTTAGACCCATCTGGTTCTAGGAAGCATATCAGTCCTACATGAGAGATAATACACCAGTAATAACCACTCCACCCACCCACTTCTTGTGTTTATGGGGCACTAATTATAGTGGAAAAATCAAACACGCTTGTGGACTTGTTTACCTAATGTCTTCCCCGTTCCCAGGGCCAGGCGTATGTAAGGCAGCCTTAGGTGGCTTTTGATTCGTTCAGTCAAGGCTGACAGGGAGACTGGCTCGCTCAGCGTGCATAGGCGTCCCATTCCAGTATGTGGAAGCAGAGGCTGCGTAGAAGTAGAAGTTTTAAAAAATTACTGTGAATGTGCTCACTGCAGCTGTTCACATCACCTTTTACTCTAACAGGAACTGACATCTAGACACCACAATGCTGAGTACAGGAGGAATAATTAAACATAGAAAGTCAGTTTCTGAGTGCTTTGCAAAAGAAAGATACAGATGATATTCCAAAGGACTAGGTAACACATTGGCCACATCTACACTAAATACTGGTTGAAGTGCTACTGTAGGTCACAGAAAACCATTTTCACAGATATAGAAAGTGTAAATGCTTTCAAGTCCCTCAAGGTCAGTGTTAAGGCAAACTGATAGAGGCATCTCAAGGAAACTTGCATTGCTGCTGCTAGTGCTGTTTCTGGTCTGCGAGTAGAGGATTTCTGTTTCCAGGGCTATCAGCCTGGTGCCTTTCACAAGCAATAACTTAACGGAAGGAGAAAGTGGTATGTGAATTCTGTTACCTTCTGTAATAACATTATTTCAGTCTTGTGATAAAGAAGGGTGTTCCGTGACAATAATGCCACCACCTCCAGCAGTGCCTTCTGGGTGCAGTTCAAACTGACTCGTGTCTGCTCCTCACCTTCAGCCCTGAGAAACAACAGCATTTTTGGTGTTTACTAAGAAAAAAGAATTTCATAATCTGTGATAGAAAGGATAGTTATTCCATTAACTAGAAGAGAAAAAAGGAGACGTGGTAACAGCCCAACGCACTACTATAAAAGAAACATACAGCGTAAGGGGAATGAGGGAATTAAGCCATACTGTTCCCATCAAACTGAATGACAAAATTGTTCCTTTCCATCTCTGCAATTGGACTGGTACCTGTAACTTCTTGAGTTACTAGCCATCTTTAATCCCAGTTTGTACTTAATATTACATTTAGATTTTGTGGAGCAAACTGAACACAATTCTTTCTGCCCAATGAAACACTACAGAAGGGTCACATGTTCTGTTTGATCTCTTAATGCCATTAGCATCCATGTTTAAAAATTTTTCCACAAAGGTTATTTTCACTGTTCTCACAAAAGCAGATTGGAATTTCAACACTTGGTAATAAAAAGGGCTTCTTTAAAAGGAAAGACCACCCATCTTGCTCGGTCAGTTCTTCTCACTCCAAATAAATTGTGAAATGGATTTGAAAATGAGATTTTTAAGGTTTCCTTATGGCACTAAGACCACTTTTCAGCTTCCACCTGGAGGTAAAGTTCAGTTTCATACAAAAAGCTATTCCCACTACATCCACACACCAGTTGGCCCACGCATTCTGCTGACACATTAACCACTCCTTATTGAGGTCACTGCACTTAAAGTTAAATAACTTCCCTCATTAAGTCCTAACACAGAAGGCTGTACCTGAGAAAGTCAGATTTATTATCAAATGCATCCAAAAGTCCACCAACTATGAACACAAAAACCAGTGCCTGAAGAATTCCCACAGAAACTGATAATAGTTAAATAATCTCGATCTCCAGTTTAAAGGCCCACTAACCCACAATGGTAAAAACTTTCAATAAGAAGTTATAACATCTTATCCAGACCTTAGATAGTCACCTGTATATTCTTTCCCATTATTGTAGTTTGTATCTTAAGAAGCACCTTTCCCTTTTCAAAGCAACAGAAGAAAACACCAGAGAGCCATGCACAGTACCTGGCAGGGAGAGTAATGAGAGATGAAATCTCTGGGATCCCTCGCATGCTAGATAGGATTGTCTCCAGGTGCTCAGTATGGTCCACACTGAATTCCACTCGGTGAGTGCCCTCAGTTGGGTAGCTGGGAGCCACTGATGGGTGTAGTGGGACAGTGGTACAGACACCTGAGAAAACAACATGCAGTACAGAAATTTAACAGCTTTGCAAAATTGTACTGGTCCACTCGATCACAGCAGACTTTATTTTTGTGACAGGTGAATAAAATAGCATTATTTTTTTCCTTATCATCATCATCACTATGGGCAAAGTAGATTTTTGTTCTTGGGTTGGTAAATTGCCATAATTATTTTGCAAGGCTGGTTTATGGTCAGACACAAGACTCAACTTATTTTTATGGTCTACAGTAACCTGTTCAACAGCTTGATGATGATAATAATAATAATAATAGCATTTCTAGTGCTTTTAATCTAAAGATCTCAAGTGCTTTATAAAGTGGGTAAGCACTATTATCCCCATTTCACAGATGAGGAAACTGAAGCACTGAGATGTGAAGTGACTTGTCCCAGGTCACAAAATGAGTCAATGGCAGAGAAAGAATTGGAACCCACTTCTCCTGACTCCAACAGTGGTCCCCTAAGCCATGCTGTCTCCAATGAACTGAATCTGTTTTAAGTACCTGTAGGCTAATACTAACATATTATTTGCATTGTGTTGTGTTATTGTCTAGGGGCCATTGTGCTAAGTACTGTACAAACACAAAGATGTACTGTACAAACACCTGCCTCAGAAAGCCAACCACCGAAAATATAGTACCAGTGATTCCTGAACCATTTTTCAGTGTAAAGAATACAAATCTAGGCGGTTTATCTAGGGGACACTAGAGCACATCCAGTGATCTGTGGTTTAAACTGTTGTAGTCAAGTTACACACCAAATGTGCTCAAATGGTTCTGTTCTCATACACTTAATAATAGAACTATAGAAATAACAGATGGAAAAGACCAATAAGGCTCATCCCCCAGAGGCTGGTGCAGGATTGTTCCTTACAATATATTTTTCTAGTACACCTCTACCTCGATATAACGCTGTCCTCGGGAGCCAAAAAATCTCACCGCGTTATATCGAACTTGCTTTGATCCGCCGGAGTGCGCAGCTCCGCCCCCCCGGAGCACCGCTTTACTGCATTATATCCGAATTCGTGTTATATCGGGTCGCGTTATATTGGGGTAGAGGTGTACTTTTTCTAGTCTAGTGTTAAATGTCAGCATACTTGCCTCTGGGTACTGGTTGGAGTGCCTTATGGAGACCCATTTGGCCAATTAAATAACACCTATCATTCATGAACATGTGGAACACTTTGCCTTTTAGTCCCAATCACGTAACCTCTCTGTAATACCTATAGCAATTGCTTACAGTTGCTTGGTAGGAAGGACAGTCTGATGGTCAAGGCACTGAACTAAGACTCAGAAAACCTAGGTTCAGTTCTCACTTCACAGGCTTCCTGCATATTTATAGATTCCAAGGCCAGAAGGGACCACTGAGATCATCTAGTCTCCTACATAACATAGGCCATAGAACCTCCCTTATATAGCTCCTAGTGTGTATCTTTTAGAAAAACATCCAGTCTTGATTTAAAAATTGTTAGTGATGGAGAATCACCTACAACCCTTCATCAATTCTTTCCAACAGTTAATTACTCTTCCTGTGGAAAAAAATGCCCTATTTCCAGTTTGATCTTGGACAAGTGACAATCTGTCCTGGGCCTCAATTCCATAATATTTCCCTATGTCCCAGACATGCTGCAAGGATGAAATCCATCAATGGTTAGGGGTGCTCAGATACCATGTGATGAGGGTCACATAAATAAAAGGATTGAAGAATGTATACATATTTAGCTGACAGTGAAATATACATGTTGTCCTTTTTGGGTATAAAAATAAGTACTTCATCATGATCTCCCATCTTTTCACTAAGGTGGAAACAAGGATGAGATCCAAGATTATGTGATCAGCCAGTGGTCCACAGACTAGTTTGGAAATTCTGCCTTAAAAGTTCTCTCTTAGGTCAGAGCTGAGTCATATTTATCATGCAATGTGGGAAAGCTTACTCTGTGGATAAATAAGAGACTTAATTTATTAACTTTGGTTTTTAGAACTATCTGGAACTTTTTACCAACATATGATTATTTAGATTACTTTAAAATTATGACAAAATACACTTTTTAAAAAATAAACTCAAATCATGCATATAAGCACATGGGAAAATTGATAAAGACGTTCCTCATAGACTTACACTGTATTGATAAAGAGTAATTTAAATTGAATATCAGTTAAAAAAGGGGTATCTCACCAAGTCCTTTGGCTAGCCAGTTATTGACTCCATGAGGTATGGCATCATATGCTGTGTGTGGAGAGTAAATGCCAACTCTGTTTTCCAAAGCCCGGATCACAAGACGCTCTTTCCAGGTTTTCCATGTTATGCGCTTGAGTGCTCGGAATATGGGTGGGTGGTAAGAGAGGATAAGATCTGCCTTCTTCTGCAATGCCTCCTGCATTACGTCCTCTGTAAGGTCATTAGTTAGGAAGAGTGTGCTCACAGTATGGGGTGGGCTCGGTTCTACCAGTAGTCCTACATTGTCCCAGCTTTCAGCCAGAGAGAGTGAAGCAAAGTCATTCAAGGAGGAAACTAGAGCTTTTAGATCCATGAAGGAGCGTGAAGGCAAGACAAGCAAAGGCTGGATGCACTGGAGAGGTCGGCGAATCAGGTGCACACAGGACAGCAGCATGCATATATCTAAAGAGGCAAAACATAATTAGGGATGTTGGGGGATAGGGAAGAAGTTTAAGATAATTCTGAGTTAAACACCAATATCTGAGCATTCAGACTGGACAATGTCCAGCTCAGGTATGAAAACACCTCCACTTGGGCAACACATTCAATATTTTTCAACAGAGATGGCAATAGAGGTGGTTTTGGAACAAATTGATAAAGTAGTAAGTCACCAGGGCCAGATGGTATTCACCCAAGAGTTCTGAAGGAACTACTACCTGTGGTATGTAACCTATCGCTTAAATCGGCCTCTGTACCAGATGACTGGAGGATGCCAAGGGCGCAGAGGCGATCCTGGGAATTAGAGGCTGGTAAGCCTAACTGCAGTACCAGGCAATTCTGTTCTTTACTACAGTTTCACCAGTTTAACAGACACATAGATGAACATGATATGTTGGGGACAAGTCAACATGGCTTTTGATCAGACTGTAACTGCAACAAGAACTGCTAGCCACAGGGGGAAAGAAAATGTGCCATTCTTTGCTCTCCAACACTGATGAACGCTGCATGTGAGATAGAGGCAGACGCTAATAAAACTCTTATAGAAGCAACCAGGGCTGACTTTAAACATATGCAACACAAGAGAACTTGGGATCCTGAACTTTTGTGGTCTTGTGCAGACTTAAATAGCAAGTCATGGGCCAAACAATCCTTCTCTCAGCTCAATGTCTTTGAAAATCTTAAGGCTGACTTTGCAAACCCCATCATAAAGATAGACTTTTACTTCATCTTCTAGTGCTGGCACTTGTCTTCCTTTCTCTACTTTCACACTCCTTTAACACGGGGGTTAGCAGCACAATGGTACCCTGCTGAACTACTGTTTCAGGCTCTCTGCAGGCTGGGGAAGATGGGGCAGGCTCGGCCATGTTCCCATGGTTTTACTGCACACCCATAAGGACTAGAAAAGCTAACTGATCTAGCAACACTGGTTAGGTAGGACAAGCTGTGGCTATGCCACCATAGGGAAGCCACTGGCAGGTCTGGGGAGCCAGGGTTTCTATAGGGAGCAGAGTCAGGGAAGACGCTATGGCAGAGTGTGTGGGCTCCGCCCCTGCCCCCAGGCGAGGGCTCCTGCTCGGGCCAGTTTGTTCAATTTGCAGCCCAGGTGCCACGGGGAAGGGCGCTATGACCTCCGGCGCCAGCCCGGCCGCGCCGGGGCAGCGTCTGCGCCTCTGTCCGGGAGCGGGCGCCTCAGGCAGCACGTCGCCTGCCACTGCCAGGCAGGGCAGCCCCCGAGATCCGGCCCGGCAGCCCCCGCGTGAGGCAGCGCGGACCCACCTACCTCGGCCCGGCTGAGACGGGCGGCGCCTCACGGAACAGCGCTCCCGCCCTGGTCCGTCTGGGAAGCGGCCCCTTCCGCTGGGCCGGCGGGGCCTGCTCCGAGCGCGGGAAGCAGGTGAGCGGGCGGCTGCGGCGCTCGGGGGCTGGGCTGGGCTGGGCTGGGCCGGGCCCCTCCTTGCAGCCGGGGCAGCCGGGCCGGAGGCCCCAGTTCCCCTGCCGCGGCCCCTCAGCTGGGCTGAGCAGCTGCTGCCCCGGGCCGAGCGGCGGGGCCTGCGAGCCTCGGCGGGCACGGGACGGGAGGCGCTGGGGCGCAGCCCCGTAGAGCCTCGTTAAGGGCTTGGCCCCCCTGCCCAGCCCTCGCTCTCAGGCTGAGCGGCTTTGTCTTTGGACCCCGTAGTACTAGTCAGCCCTGTCTGAGGCGGGAGGGGCTGGTCCCTTCCTCCATTTCCTAACCATGCCTTGTGATGGGTGGTTGCTCTCAAAAGTCCTGATGGACCATAACAGACCCCGGGTAGCCCGATTTCAGACTTCATGCTGAGGGGCTAACGGGAATTGATCCCTGAACATTACATTGGTAGTTACTCGGGTGCAAGTGATCACATCCGAATTTCGTTTATGTGCGATCAATATTGTCGTGACCACTAGAAATAGTTATTTACTATACTGGGTGCTTTAAAAGGGCCACTTTCCCAAAGCAACTATGAGCATAATTGAGTGTGGGAGGGAAAATGTAACCTTAAAAATGTGAAAGGTAATAGAGAGTTGTTTAAGAATGTTTTATCTGATGCCCAAATAAACCACAATTCCATAGTCACATAAGCGGCTAAGCGGACAAATACAATCCTGGAATATATGAGCTGGGAAATGTCATATGTACGGAGATTGTATTATGTCTGTACATTAGTGAGACTGTTGGCCACTCTTCAAAAAGGATGCAGAAAAATTGGAAAGTATTTAGAAAAAAAGCTAGGAGAATGATTAGAGGTCTGGAAAACCTTCCTTATGCAGAGGTACTCAGGAAATCATTTGTAGTTTGTTAAAGAAAAGGTTAAGAAGTGAATTGTTCACAAGTACCTGTATGAGAAGATTTCTTATAGTGAACAGCCATTTAAACTAGCAAAAAAAGACATAATGAGATCTAAGAGTTGGAAGCTGCAGCTAGACAGATTCAGACTAGAAAGCAGACACACATTTTTAACAGTGACTAATTAAAATTGTTCCAATGGTTTTTCTAGAAATGTGGTGGGTTCTCTATTGTTTTCAGTCTTTAAGTTAAGACTAAATCTCTGTTTCACTAAAAGTTATGCTCTAGCTCAAACAGAAGTTATGGGATTGATGGGAATTATTGAGAGACATTCTTTGGCCTGTATTATGCAGGAGGGCAGACTAGATCATCATGGTCCCTTTTGGCTTTAAAAATCTTTAGAGAGAAGATTCATATTGAACAGTTGCAATCTCTGCAGACTCTCATCATATGGAAGTTTTTTTCTATATATTGATTTGTTTATAAAAATACTTTGTTCTATTAATTTCTAGCTCTCTAAGTGGTGGGTAGTTATGTTATATACATAAAGTGCTTATGAACAGGTTGATATGAACACTACTGTAAAAATCCATGGTGCAATCACTTGTATACTTTAATTGACAGCCTAAAAGATTTTAGAATTTTCAAAGGAGGTGGTGAAGAAAAACTAAATTAAACATGTTTTCTTTGCAGGAAACCATCTGACCTGTCTGCATTGGGCTCCTGACAAAAAGACATGGTGAGACAGGCAGTTTTTAGATATATTTTTAAATGTTGTGAATCTAGTATTGAGAACTGGACAGCAGCTCTGTATCCCAAATAATCCCACAATTTAGTTTATGGTAAAGAACTTGTGATGTAAAGCTCAGCTACACATTTAATTGATTTCTGTCCAGTGGGCCGTGGAAAAGGGAATATGTCAGTTTTACTATTTCATGACATTAGGTAGTGTATTAGCTTTCTACTGCTAGAGCACTAAATTCAAATTCTGGTTTGGATAATGATTTTGGTCATCTCATTTGGTCTCTGTTCCCACATAAAAATGTGTTAAGGGTGTAAATACATATCTGTGGTCTGAGTACATACCTTTTAAGAATGTTAGAGTTTAAAAAATGAAAAAAATTGAAATCCAAGAAATGAAGTGTAAGGTTGCATTTCTCAAACAAGATAGATACACAAACTTCTTTTATTGTGGCTCCATAGACATCCCAGCCAATTGTCTTCCCTTCTTTCTATGTCAAGTATGGAAAACATGCACCACAGAACATTGGTTTTGTAATTTTTTCTGTTCATGTATGTCTCTACTAGTAAGTGTGATGCTTTGTCACCACATTAATATAGTTCTTTCAATGTAAGTGCTGTGATTTTGTGATCTGGGTGAAGAGAGGAAGCGGCGTGTGTAACACTTGGATAACTGGCACACCCATCTGTGTGAAAACTGATGTATCCCATTGCTTATTTTCAAAACTCTAATCAACATTCCCTCTCATATACACAAAATACATTGTGAATAATCCAGAGCACAGACTGACTCATGTGAGTGACACTCATTTTTTTCCCCCTTTCAACTAAATACTTCACATCATTTACTAATCCTTGAGAAGAAAATTGCGCTTTTCAGCCACCATCTTTCTGAGGGAGGACTATATAGGACACTTTTGCAGTCCATCCATGCTAACTCTACCAGAAAGATTGCAAGTCAGTGACATGAGGCATTTGTTCCTTCTACTATAGACTGACTGAGTGCATGTACTACCATCTCATGGAATGAAACTGGGAGGAACTTGGGTCTCCAGCATGGCTGTGCCAAGATATGACTGACTAGGCTATTTTTTCTGTCATCTTTGAGCTGAGTGTGTTGGTCTGGTTCACAGAGATGGAAAAAATATATGCAGCTGAGCTTTGTTATTACTCTGAAGAATACCTTGTTAGTTCTTTTTAATTACGGGCCTTATTCACATGAAGTCCAATCTCTTCCTGTTGACTTCCCTGGGGATGTGAGCAGGTCCATGGGACACAGTCTCTCTCCTCAGAGTGATGCTTGGCGACAGCACGAGAAAAGCTCTGAGCATTAATCTTTTATACTTGTTCCCAGTTTTACTGACAACTTTTTTATAAACTAACTTCTGGATGCAGTTCAGCTTTTTTGTGTCTATGAGATCCCATGCATAGGGGCTCAGGGAGTTCACTTAATTTAGAAACAAATCCAGATTTTGGTCTCCATCTTAACTTCACATACACAGACAGTTAGCTGGAAATGGAAATGCATTTATATTCCCAGGGTGACTAGTGAATAGAGCAGAGTTAGTAGCTCTCAGTCTTTGATTTTGAGTCAAAATTCTGGTTTAATTTTTTTTCCCTTCACCCTCAGGCTGTCACACTGCACACTGATGTGGGAGATATTAAAATAGAGATATTCTGTGAGCGAACACCTAAGGCCTGTGAAGTGAGTAATATGACAAGACTGGGACTGTTTAGTATTGAGAGGAGACAAATAAGATGGGACATGATAGAAACAAAATAATGAATGGCATAGAGAAAGTAAATTTGGGATGTTTCCATTTATCTTTTTGCATCATATGAGAACATTCAGTGAATGCGAAAAGGAACAAATATAAAACTTATACCGTGAGAACTTTTCATACAGTGCATAATTAACCTGTGGAATTCATTGCCATAAGATATCATTAAAGCCAAGAGTTTAGTAAGATTAGACATTTATATGGAAAATGAAAACACTATTATGTTAGACAGGATACAAATGTATAAAAGATGTAAACCTTCATGCTTCTAGGCATAAGCTAACCACTGACAAGGATCAGGAAGAAAACTCCTCTATGGGCAAATTATTCCATAATTGCTCATGATGGGGCTTCTTGCATCTTCTTCTTTAGCATCTAATACTGGCCGTTACCAGAGATGGGATACTGGACTAGATTGACCTGTGGGAGACTAGTGTAGGACCTGCAGTGGGACCAGGATCCCATGAGTTCTACAGGACCCGCTGCCATAGTAACAGGAGCGGGATTAAAAATAGTCTCTAGTATGGCATTTCTTATGTTCCTAATTATGGCCCTGAACCCAAAAATATTTACACATGCTTAATTTTAAGCAGCAAGAGTAGTTCAGTTGACTTCAGTTAGACTACTCACAGCTCCTAGAGTTAAGTACGCACATAAATCTTTGCAGAATAGGAGCCTAGCTATGAAAATAGGTTTATAGGACCCTCTATCTAACTCAGCTTCCTAACAAGTGACCCCACTTTGTAACGTTCTGTTACCAGTGTACATGGAAGAATAAAAAAGATAAAATGAGTTTAAAAACAAAAAGGGGGGGGGGAATTGTCCATCTTACCTTTTTTCTGGTTTGTTGTTTTCTTTTTATAATTGTTATTTATTTTATTTTATTTTTATTTTTGTAAAACTTTGCCTTTTCCTAAATTAGTCTTGAGCAGTCCCTGTCTGAATATAAATAAAACACTGGACTATATAGAGGACTGTTTTTTTTCATGTAATGTGACAAACTATTTGTGTCCATTAGATATTTTTTCCCCTCTATATAGTATATGTAGGAAACCACCAATCCTGATGCATTGTTTTGGTGTAAAAGGTTTCAGTCTACTTTTTATTGTTACTGGCACAGTTTGTATTTTTGGTAAGTCTTTGAGGAATAACGGAGAGGTAATGAGGGATCATGGAGAACTGACTTTTTTTTTAAAAAGTCAATTTCAATAACCAGAAGCAGTCTGAGATAACAGAGTGATAGCATAGTACGCCCACAATACAAACCAAAGCTGGAAGGGTTAATTTTAATCCTGTCACCCTTGAGCATTCCTCTCAGAATAACATAATGTGTCCAGCACAGAACATGTTACTTCTGGACTGCTTCTTAATGAGCACTCTTGCCCTTCCTATAGAACTTCCTGGCTCTTTGTGCTAGTAACTACTACAATGGCTGCATATTTCATCGGAATATCAAAGGATTCATGGTACAGACAGGGGATCCAACAGGTAAATCCTTCCATCAATGTCTGGTATATTCAGCCCTTTTTCAAAGGTGGGAGGCAAGATAAGTAACACAACACTGTACTGATGAGAGAGACTTCCATGATCTGGGTACTCTTCTATGGAAAGATTTCGGATAAGTTGCTATTCACTCTGGATTTAAAATATTAATACTAGTCATAAGCTAATTACATCTTCAACTCACTGTATACATTTTAATCCTCTCAATCAACATTCAGGTTTCAGAGTAGCAGAATGTTGATTCTTTCAATCAACATTCTGTGCCTAGTATTATCTCCATGATCATTTGCCATGATTTGACAGCTAATCAGTGGGAGATCCAGCATTTGAATGCAGAGATTCCTGTTTTCCATGCTTGTGACCAGGTCACACTGCCTCTGAACACTGTCTGTGTAGCATTTAGGACTATGATCCAGAAAGTGTCTGCTATTTAAAGGAAAGTCTTGTTCACTTCTATTGCTGTTTGCCATCATATTGATTTGAATTTGGGACTATCTCAGTCTCTTGTTCTCCTGCTCTAAGTTATTATTTATTTAAATTGCAGTAGCACCCATATGTTCCAATTAGGATCAGGTCCTCGTTGTTTGTACAGCACCTAACACACACATGAAAACCTGATTCCCTGCCTCAGGCAGCTTACAGTCTATCTAGAGTTTTAACTGTACCTTAAGATACCAATATTCTGGTTCAGATTTTTCTGAAAATGACTGTGATTGGAGATTCTTTCTCAACCCATCCCTGTCACTACTTCCTCAGGCTCTGGGAAAGGAGGTAACAGCATTTGGGGCAGGAAATTTGAAGATGAATACAGTGAACACCTAAAGGTATTTCTGTGCTCTTCAATATACTTTTGTTGTTTCTTCACATGAATTCATTTTCAAGAGCAAGAGATGATCAACGTTGTGTAGTACTGGGATTAAATGATGATTTAGAAAATATGTTAAAGTCCATGCCCACAGTAAGAGAATAGGAGGCTTGTTATTGAAGTGGGATACTGGAGAGTTTCAGTAGTTTGGGGAATTTAGAGTTAGGGGTGCTTCTCTCTGTGGAGGGTGAGATGGGGAAGTTTTGTATTGGTCTAAGGTGTTTGTCATGCATCCTTGGGAGGGGGAAAGGGAGGCATTTGATGTGGTAGAGTCAGATCGGAGGGGCTAGTTGCGGATCATGAAGGAGGGTTTTGGCAACTGGGAGGGAGTCAGATTTTGTTGTATATTTTAATAAAGATTGGGAGTCAGAATGCTAGGTAACTAAGCCCTGGCTGTCGGCTGCAGTCATGCATTCACAGAATACGTATGTATGCATTTTCTTCCATTTCTACCTCTCTTTCAGCACAGTGTCCGTGGTGTCGTTTCCATGGCAAACAATGGCCCAAACACCAATGGATCTCAGTTCTTCATTACATATGGCAAACAGCCACACCTAGATATGAAGTATACTGTCTTTGGGAAGTAAGTGACCCAGCAGTGTGCCTCCTCATGATACAGTGTGAAGGGCAAGGATACATCAGGGCAACTGTAGTGGAAACCTATAGTCCTGTTACAGCAGAAACCTGTAAAAGTCTTGGCTACATAACTGTGAACTGTGACTGACTTCTTTAGATACTACATAAGTTTTGTTGTACTGTATTTTAAAAGACACAAGCAATGTATTTTTCACTTTTAATTATAATTGCCCCTTTAAAATAGCTGAATATCTTTATCACCCAGGCACACACTAGTTTATTACGTAGAATTGTTCATGGACACAGCCAGTGAGAGTCTCAAGATATAGAAATTACAAAATGAAGTAATTCTACCACAAGTCAATATTTTATGAAATGTGCTGCAATTAATTTTTCATGGAAAATTTTTATAAATTATAGCATTACAAATGTGTAGCCTGATCTGCAAATCCTTTTCTCTCACAAGTAGTCATACTGAATTAAATAGACTTGCTTGTATGATTGGACCTCTAATTATTTTTCTTGTCTGATGTTGTGCAATGAGGGTCTGAATGGCATATTTTTGGTACACCGTGTGTGCTTTACCAACTACACTGTAAGTCCAATTATACTGCAATTGGGCTTATTTTAGCTTCTGAGAGATAAGAACATACATGTTGATGGCCCCAAGAGAACTCGGAAGTCAGAGATTTAAACTAACTTACTAAAACTGAAACTTTCCTTTAAAATATGTATCAAAGAGTAGCTTTCCATGGAATCTGACACTCAGGTTGAATAGAAAAAGGAAAAAAAACCTGTGAATTATTGTTGGTCCTGTTAATGAGTGCTTGGGGGCTACTGGCATATATTTCTTTTGGGAAAGAGCATTGATATGCGTGGCATTTTGGGGGATGAAACTTTAAAGAATTACAAGGACTATATATACAAATTGAAAAGAAAAAAGTAGGTCCAACTTGGGGCCTGTTAGTATTGACGGTGTCTTTGTAAGTTTCTCTCTTTTGGTTTGTAGCATTTCCCTCTTTGGTCACCACTACAATTTTGCATACCAGTCCTCCTTTTTATTTTAAAGGGAGAAATAAACCAGCATGAGATGTTTTTGAGAGCTGAATATTTAATTTATTCACATGAAGTGAGGCTTCATGAATTTATCCTAAGAGTTTGGGGGATGAAACTATTAGGAGAAACACTGCTTTATCTCCCTTTGCATTTAAAATTGCTCAACTGATAGAAGTCTCGTACTGCTTCAGTTGCTTTTTCTACATCATCAGAACAGATAGAGATTACTATTTTTGGAGGGGTGAGGTGGGGGGCGGGTTGGCTCCCTTTAGGTAATATTTAAATCATGAGTTTTTATAGTGACTTAGTGCTCCAAACTTTTTTTCTAACATCACCTCCTTAAACACACACAAAAACAAGTCCCTAAAGGGCACATATGTTTCAAGGTGGCTTTAGCACTGTGGTTGGCAAGGGCACATGCCATGCCTTGCAGAGCCATTGGCCATTATCTTTGAAAACTCATGGTGATCTCGGGAGGTCCTGGATGACTGGAAAAAGGCTAATGTAGTGTCCATCTATAAAAAAGGGAGGAAGGAGGATCTGGGAAACTACAGGCCAGTCAGCCTCGCTTCAGTCCCTGGAAAAATCATGGAGCAGGTCCTCAAGGAATCAATTTTGAAGCACTTTGAGGAAAGGAAAGTGATCAGGAACAATCAGCATGGATTCACCAAGGGCAAGTCATGCCTGACTAACCTAATTGCCTTCTATGATGAGATAACTGGCTCTGTGGATGAGGGGAAAGCAGTGGACTTGTTATTCCTTGACTTTAGCAAATCTTTTGATACGGTCTCCCACAGTATTCTTGCCAGCAAGTTAAAGAAGTATGGGCTGGATTAATGGACTATAAGGTGGATAGAAAGCTGGCTAGATCATCGTGCTCAACGGGTAGTGATCAATGGCTGCACGTCTAGTTGGTAGCCGGTATCAAGCAGAGTGCCCCAAGGGTCAGTCCTGGGACTGGTTTTGTTCAATATCTTCATTAATGATCTGGAGGATGGCGTGAACTGCACTCTCGGCAAGTTTGCAGATGACACTAACTCTGGGAGGACTGGTAGATACGCTGGAGGGTAGGGAAAGGGACAGAGGAACCTAGACAAATTAGAGGATTGGGCCAAAAGAAATCTGATGAGATTCAACAAGGACAAGTGCAGAGTCCTGCATTTAGGACGGAAGAATCTCATGCATTGCTGCAGACTAGGGACGAGTGGCTAGGCAGCAGTTCTGCAGAAAAGGACCTAGAGATTACAGTGGACGAGAAGCTGGATATGAGTCAACAGTGTGCCCTTATTGCCAAGAAGGCTAACAGCATTTTGGGTTGTATAAGTAGGAGCATTGCCAGCAGATCGAGGGACGTGATCATTCCCCTCTATTTGGCATTGGTGAGGTCTCATCTGGAGTACTGTGTCCAGTTTTGGGTCCCATGCTACAAGAAGGATGTGGAAAAATTTGAAAGAGTCCAGCAGAAGGCAACAAAAATGATTAGGGGGCTGGAGCACATGACTTATGAGGAGAGGCTGAGGTAACTGGGATTATTTAGTCTGCAGAAGAGAAGAATGAGGGGGGATTTGATAGCTGCTTTCAACTACCTGAAAGGGGGTTCCAAAGAGGATGGATCTAGACTGTTCTCAGTGGAAGCAGATGACAGAACAAGGAGTAATGGTCTCAAGTTGCAGTGGGGGAGGTTTAGGTTGGATATTAGGGAAAAATTTTTCACTAGAAGGGTGGTGAAGCACTGGAATGGGTGACCTAGGGAGGTGGTGGAATCTCCTTCCTTAGAGGTTTTGAGCAGGGGGTTGGACTAGATGACCTCCTGAGGTCCCTTCCAAATCTGATATTTTATGATTCTATGACTATACAAGGGAAATTACACAAAGTGAGGCCAAATGCACAAAATAAACTTCCAGCATTTAAATCAATATTTTTTCCTCTGATCTTTCAGTTATAGTCAACTACACACAGGTGTTACTTTTTTACCTACTGTTGTTACAAGTATCCCAGAGAAACATGGTGTTTATATTGATGTTGTCCTCTTAGTGTTTTGGATGTTTCCTTACCTCTTTCTCAGATGGTCAGAGTAACAGTTGTTTAAAAACTTGTAAGCTGTCTATTAGTGTTAAGTTGCTTTCTCATGTCACCTTTCCAGCTTGGACAGAAACCCAGAAGTATAAACTCTACCTCTAAATTTATCCTGCAGTAAATCAGTATCTAGGATGTCCCAGAGCTATCAGATTTATGTGGTCAGTAGTGGTTCTGGTAGTACCATTCCTGCCTCTGTGTCAGAACATTATTGATTAGAATCTGTCATCTGGGGGCTGATTCCCCAGTCAGAGGACATGAGTAATTCCCAGTGAAGTCCAGTTTGATGAGTATCTTGCTAGTGTAGTTTTAAATGCCATGATCAGTCTGACCAACCTCTCAGGAATCCACTCAGGCACTTTATAGCTATGGAGTGAAAGGGTTGGGATGAGTTGTGATATCGCAAAGTCAATGGGAGTTACTTGTATCCTGTTTGTGGGGAGGAAAAATCATAACCCAATTTGGGTTTAATATTAAGTGCTGACAGGGCAGGGCAAAGGAGCATCCTTTAAATGGAACATTAGATCTCTCTGGTTACCCAAGTGGAAATTAAAAGGACTGTGGCATCCTCCCGAGAGTCATATGTGGCCACTCAAAATTCTCTTTCACAATAGGTTATGATGTCCAAGGGACATTAAACTACTAGTAAACTCATAATGGCTATCTTACTTCCTTACTCAGTCCTTGCATTGCAGGTATCTTAATTCACTGTAAAGTGCTTTGTAGTACCTGGACTATGAAAAGCAAGGTGGGCCTTTCATTACAAGAGAATTCTCATGATTGTTCTGCTTTCTTTCCAGGGTAATTGATGGTCTGGAGACCCTAGATGAGCTGGAGAAGCTCCCGGTGAATGAGAAAACCTACCGACCTCTTAACGATGTTCACATTAAGGACGTCACAATTCATGCCAACCCTTTGGCTTCATAGACATAAAGTGCCTGGACAGATTCCTGAGAAGCTGGTCAGACTGACTGCTAATCATAGTATTGAAGTGACACTAAAAAGGTGTCAATTTGGATCAGACCTTTACTGCTTGAATGCAGGATTTTCAGGAGCTGACAGAATCAGTCAGGGTCCAAAGGGGTGCCTCAAACTGGCTCTTCTAGTTCTAGCTATTCCAGACAATCTGCCAAGGCTCTGATTGTGAACTTTTAGTTTACTTTTTGTACATTTAAGATAAAGGGGAAAGAATCTTTTTAAAAATATATTTTTTTCAATCCTTTGTTTTTTGTCTTAATATAACATCAGTTAAAATTAGGGCTGTGGATTAATCGCAGTTAACTCATGCAATTAACTCAAAAATTAATCATGATTTAAAAAAAATTAATTGCAATTAATCACAGTTTTAATCACACTGTTAAACATTAGAATACCAACTGAAATGTATTAAATATTTTGGATGTTTTCTTACATTTTCATATATATTGATTTCAATTGCAGCACATAATGTAGAGTATATTATTTTTTATTACAAATATTTGCACTGTAAAAATGATAAACAAAAAATAGTATTTTTAATTCACCTCATACAAGTACTGTAGTGCAATCTCTTTGTGGTGAAAGTGCAACCTGCAAATATAGATTTTTTTTGTCTGTTACATAATGGCACTCAAAATCAAAACAATGTAAAACTTTAGAGCCTACACGTCCAATGAGTCCTACTTCTTGTTCAGCCAATTACTAAGACAAACAAGTTTGTTTACATTTACAGGAGATAATGCTGCTCTCTTCTTATTTACAATGTCACCAGAAAGTGAGAACAGGCATTTGCATGGCACGTTTGTGGCCAGCATTGCAAAGTATTTACATGTCAGATATGCTAAACATTCGTATGTTCTCACTTTTAGGTGACATTGTAAACAAGAAGCAAGCAACATTATCTCCTGCAAATGTAAACACATTTGTTTGTCAGAGTGATTGGCTGAACAAGTAGGACTTATTGGACTTGCAGGCTCTAAAATTTTACATTGCTTTATTTTTGAATGCAGGTTTTTTTGTAAATAATTCTACATTTGTAAGTTCAACTTTCATGATAAAGAGATTGCACTACAGTACTTGTATTAGGTGAATTGAAAATACTATTTTTTGTTTTTTTTACAGTGCAAATACTTGTCATAAAAATAAATATAAAGTGAGCACTGTACACTTTGTATTCTGTGTAAATGAATTCAATGTTTGAAAATGTAGAAAACATCCAAAATATTTAAATAAATGGTATTCTATTATTAACAGTACGATTAATCACAATTAATTTGTTTAATTACGCAATTAATTTGTTTACTCGCTTGACATCCCTAGTTAAAATCTTTGACCAAAACGTCATATTGCTATTCTTCTGAAGTTTTCCCATTAAATCCTAACCTACTGTAACAATTCTTTGGAAAAACTGGTACATTATTTACCTTGCTTCTAGGTGGAACCACTCTCATAGAGCTTTTTGGCTTGTGGGTTAAAGGTTCTGCACAGAGAAGCCCTGCCTTTCATTTCTCCTGCTGTGTTGAAGTCTGCCAACTTCTCCAATCTACCCAACAGGAAGATCATAAATAACTGCTCCTCCCTCCACTATTACCGCTGAAAATTGAAATAACTACTTCAATTGTTAGATGAATACATGCAAGGAACATTTGTTCAATAGAAAATGTATAAGTAGTTTAGCTGACAATTCACAGCCAGTCCAAAAATCAGACTTTAGTCTTGTAATAGGAAAGTGTGACCTGTAATGCATCACCTGGGCCTGTCCTTAGCTAATATATAATAAATCTATGACATCCATTGCAACTGTGTACCAAAGAAGGCATGTCTAGTAGTGGGGCATACTAAGCACTCACTTTCCATCTAAAGTGCAATTATAGCATTCTCTCTCCTCCTGCACAGCCCTTAATACATCTATTACAATACTAGTAGTACTGAACATGATAGTGTGACTTTCTAGTGTACAATCCAGACTAATAAGTTCCTGTGTCACCCTACCCCTTTAACCTAGGATGCCCTTTACAATGCCTCACTGCTGTAGGCCCCAACCTGGACTGCTCACTAACAGCCACCAGCATACAAGTCACTCCCAGCTATGTCAGTGTGCATGCTGCAACTAGCCAGCCATGACTTGGCTCTTACCAGCCGTGGCTATACTGCAGGGTGACCCCAACACACTCCAAGTCTTAGATTCCTCCTTCGTGTGAAATGTATGTCCTATATTGTCCAGGCTTGTCTTGGACAATGCAAGTTTATAAAAAGTCCATTATTTGCTTTTAACAGAACTAATATGCACATAACTTGCTATCCCAAATGGAATTTCCCAGACACTTCAGGTTACACACACTGGATTAGATAAAACAAATTTATTAACTACACAGAGAGATTTTAAGTGAGTACAAGTAATGAGGCATAAAAGTCAGAAATGGTTACAAGGAAATAAAGTTAAAACGCCACTGGTGCCTACCTGAACACACTATATCCGATGAAAGCAAAATTTCTTACCACATGTTTTCAGCAGTCTTACTGACCAAACTCCTTAGGTCAGGACTCCTTCTCCAGTCCAATGTCTACTTCCTTTATTCCTTTGGGTGCTGTGAATTGATGGGCAGAGAGAGACAGGGGATATCTTAGGGTGTTCGTCCTTCCTTTTTATAGTGTCAGTCCCCCTTTTGAAAAACATTTCCAGATGAGATTCAGGAGACAAAGAATCTATAGGGCAGGATGTTCGTTGCTACTTTTTCCTCACCTGTTTGAGTGCCCTTTGTTTCCCTTCCTGTTTGATTACTTTGTTTACTGCTTACATGCAAATTAAGCAGAGCACACATTCTTTTGTTTGAGACAGACCTGTTTGCCAACCTCAGTTTGGAACATGAATTAATAACACATTACAGTGGAATCTCATGACTTCACATGCAGTGTTGCCACACATTTTATCAGGATGATAATGACCAGGAAATTATGAGTTCTTAAATGATTCTGTAAGGGTATGCTTTGTGCAAAGATTATTACAACAGGATGTGGGGTGTGGACACAGGTACATTCTGTCACACAGGTAATATAAATGTTCATGTCTGTGCACAGCTACTGTTCAGGAATACTAGATGACCATGCATTCACTAACTTCCTTTTGCTCCTGTTATTCCACAAGTAATAGGGGCAGAGGGAAGATGGGCCTAGTAGAAATCAGTGTGTTGTGGGATAAGAGCTAAAGTGACCTAGGGCAATGCAATATGATGATGAGCGAAAGGAACTCTCTGACAAGTGAAGCCCAGGAGCTTCCATTTGTAAAGAATGCAGCCTTAAAATGCTTTTGTGCCCCTTCTCTTTCCCCTCCTAAGCCCCTGCTTGAAAGTGAAATAAACTTGCTGATACTATCCTCAGTTCCCACTTGCCAGAATCCCCAAAAGAATCACACTTAATTTGGTACCCTTCAGTCTTTGCTCAGTTGGGACCCAGCACTGAGCCAGATATACTGATGAGTGAGTCTTTGAGTTATGTAAAATCTGCTCTGATGCCTCTTTCCATTGTGAAAATTAGTTTTAGGATTAATTAATGTTTGTGGAGTGCTTTGAATATGAAGAGAGTATTCATTAATGGTTAATTTGGGAAATTGGGATTCAAGAGATCTGAGTTCTATTCCCAACCCTGTGACGGACTTGCTCTGTAACCTTAGGCAGATCACTCAATTCCCATGCATCTGTATCCCTCTCAGTAAAATGGGGATAATACAGGTTGAGTTGGAAAGCATTGAAACCCATAAATCAAATGCATTCCCTGTGTATCAAAGTATTATTATTTTGTCCCTAAGAACAGACAATACATTTGATGTGTGAGAAAGTAGAAGAGGCTTAAAACCAGCCCAATTGCAGGTTGGAAAGGAGGTAGTGTGGTAAAATGTGTTTAGATACTCATGCTGCTTTAGAGCTGCTTTTCAGTGCTGAATCTCAATGGGGTGCAGGCTGATCGGAGTGTCTAATGGAGATTTACTTTGATGTGGTCAGTCTCTCATGTAAGGGGTTAGCAATAACAGTTAGAATTTAGACTGTTTCAAAACACCAGAAAACAAAGTAGGAGTCTGCCATTAAATTATTTGTTTATATAGACTAATTGATTAAAGTCAATATCCCAAATGGAAATGGTGAAAGATTCAGCATTTCAGTCCTCTTGTTTGATAGAACAGCAAAGCTGCTTACAATCATTATCTTTGAGGCATGCCATTTAAATATTCCAACACAGGGTGCGGCAGTGGAGTTGGTATAAATTCCTGCAATAAAATTAATGGACCAAATTCAGCCCTGATTCAATAGAGCTGCACCCATTTAAATTCAATACAGTTTACACCAGGGTTGAATTGGGCCCACTGTCAATTAACCAAGTCCATCTGCAAATTAATGCTTTAATGCTAATGGAAATAACAAATCCCTAGTTGCACTGGATAGTAAAGCTATATTTATCTACAGAAGAAAAACAGTTTATTGGGTCAAACTTGTGAGATTGGGAGGCTGTACAGTGAAATTGTGTTGTGCCTGTCCTATGGTGGCTGCTTTCTCACTTCCTGGAGCTTCTGATTCTGCTTATTGATGTTGCCATATATTCCTCATTCCTTTTCACAGCTCAAAGCCTGAGTTATATTTGCTCTGCATTGCTTGTATCTAGGGTTGCCAGGCATCCAGTTTTTGACTGGAATGCCCGGTCGAAAAGGGACCCTGGCGGCTCCCGTCAGCCCCGCCGAGTGGGCTGTTAAAAGTCCAGTCGATGGCACAGCAGGGGCCCGGGGCTAAGACAGGCTTCCTACCTGCCCTGGCTCCGCACTGCTCCTGGAAGCGGCTTCCAGGTCCCTGCGGCCCCTAGGCGCTGGGTTGGCCAGGGACTGGGAGGCTCCACACGCTGCCCCCACCCTGAATACCAGCTCCGCAGCTCCCATTTATTGGGAACCGTGACCAATGGGAGCTGCGGGGGGTGGTGTCTGCAGGTGCAAAGACAGTGCACACCGTGCAGAGCTGCCTGGCTGCCCATGTGCCCAGAGGCTGCAGGGACCTGGCGGCCGCTTCCTTGGCACCACGGTAAGCATCGCTGGGACCCCGCACCTCAACCCCCTATCCCAGCCCAGAGCCACCTCCCACACTGCAAACCCCTCATCTCCCTGGCCCAGCCCGCAGTCCCCTCCTGTATCCCAAACCCCTCATCCCCAGTCCCACCCCCAGCTGGAGCCCTCACCCCCCCCACACACACCTGCCCCAGCCCAGAGTCCCAGCCCACACCCCAAACCCCTCATCCCTGGCCCTACCCCAGAGTCCATACCCCCTCCCACACCTCAACCCCCTGCACCAGCCCACTGAAAGTGAGTGGGGGTGCGGAAGAGTAAGTGATGGAGGGAGTGGTGGGCGTGGTCTTCTGAGAAGGGGCGGGGCTTTTGTGGGGCCTCAGAGATAGGGTAGGACAGGGGTGTTGAGTTTTGTGTGATTAGAAAGTTGGCAAATAGCAACCCTACTTGTATCTTCTACTTCTGTTCCTAGTAACCAATGGCAACAGCAGGAGCAGATGAAAGCAACGGATTGCATATTTGCCTGCCACACTGCCAGCAGGACAGAAGGATGAAAATTTTCCTACGATGCCAGACACTATTAACATGAGAAGTGCAGTGCATCATGGCTACCCACCGCTACAGTAAAACTAAAAGACATATAATGTGCAGTATCACAAGCTTCATTTCAAACCAAGACATAGTCACCTAGCTATCCTTAAAAGCACGTTGTTTGCAGTGTTGTTGCTGCTACAACACTGCATTGCCTCTGTATCTTTTCAAAAGTTGTTTGCAGTGGTGATGTAGCCACGTTGGTCCTAGGCTATTAGAAAGACAAGGTGGGTGAGGTAATATCTTTGATTGGACCAACTTCTGTTGGTGAGAGAGACAAGCTTTTGAGCTACACAGAGCTCTTCTTCAGGTCTTCGGGGAAAGGTTTTCAGAGTATGTCTATATTGCAATAAAAGGCCCCTAGCACCTAGTTACAAGGGTCGGGCCATGGGGCTACAAACAGCAGTGTAGGTATTCGGGATTGGACTGGAGCCGCGCTCTGAGACATCGTTACTCCCTTCCCGCAGGAGTCCAGAGCAGCCGGGGTCCAGCCTGAGCCTGAACACATACACTGCAATTTTATAGCCCCACAAGCCACACTCAGCTGACCTGGCCAACCACAGGTCTTTCACTGCCGTGTAGCCATGCCCAGGGTCACAGCTAAATACAAGGTGGGACACACTGTTTATCGGTGAAGGGGCCTGTCAACTCCTCAGCGGGGGGCGAAGGAGGGACTGAACCCCATTCTCCCGGCCGGCCCACTAGCCCCTCTCTGGAGGTGTTCCCTGGAGCCACTGGCAGAGAAAGGCATCGGCCATATGGCGGGGCAGCCATAGAAACCGAAGCCTCCCCCTGACGTCACTAAGCGCACCGCGCAAGTACAAACAGTCACGAGGACGCGCTTTTCTCCGCGACTTGCGGGCGCGCGCGCCCCCCTCGCTCCCTCCCCGCAGAGCCGCCGAACGGGCCCGCGCATGCGCACCCCTGTGTGACGCGCTTCCCTGCTCCAGAAGGTTCTAGCAGTCGGCGGCACCATTTTGTGGGTAGGGCGGACTCGCAGGCTCAGTACCAGCAGACCCCTGAGGTCGCAGCGGCACCCGCCGGAGCGGTGAGTCGCTGGTTGGCGGTGGGGTAAAGGGGAGTTGGCGGGGGCGCTGTCCCCCGCCCGCGTGTGTCTGTGGTGGGGGTGTCGTTTCCTGCCCCAATCTAGCGGGGGACGGGCAGATATCGCCGCCCCGGCCCCTGCTTGAAGCCCGGGGTATTGCCCCCACCTCGGCAGACGTGGGACTGTCGCCGTCATCTGCCCTGCACGGCTGGGGGGGGGGGGGCTGCTTGTTCCCTGTGGGTTCGACCCTGATTCCGGCTCATGCAGCCGCCCTGCCCCGGGACGGCTCCGCTGGGGTTGTGGCGGCCGTTAAATGCGTTAATCCGGGTATGAGCTGCCCGCCCCCGCCGCCGCCGCCATGTTCTGTCTGCCTGCGCCGGACGGCGAGAAAATGGCTGCGGCTGGTCCCGTGGGGAGAGGCGCCGGCCGCGGCCTCGCGGGGCCAGGGCATGGGCCTGCCTCGCCCCCAGGGCTTTGGGTCGCGAGTGAGAGACCCGGCTCAAGCTCGTCCTCCCGCCCCCGGACGGCGCTGGGCTGGCTCGGCTGCCTCCCCAGCCCAGGAGGGACGTGGCGGCGCTCGGGGGGCGCAGCAGTTGCCCCCGGTATTCGGGGAGGGGGGAGCCGCGGGGCAGGGACGATGGGCTGCAAACCCGTTGGGGCAGGAGGGACTGGAAGAGGCTTAACACGTGTAGCGAGGTGACCAGCTCGGCCTGCTCCGGCCTCGTTCGTGGGGAGTTACGGGGTGTCTCGGTAAGAAAGCCCGGTGCTGAGCGCCCCTGGGAAGGATTAGCTGAAGGTCCCCAGTCGAGAGTGAAGGGGGATGTTGTTTTCCCTCCCCTGACTCGTCCGACTAATACATTAAAGAGCACTTGAAAGTACAGGGCAGCAGGAGTGCCAGCGTTGCAGGCACTGCAAAATCTCTAGCTGGGGATACAAGGTGTCAGGTTCGTATTTATTGTATTTGTGTGGCAGGAGTGTGTGTTAGGAACTTGAATTGGTTTATAGCTGAAGGGTGGGCTAGGAGAGAAGCTTTGAGTGATTTTTTTTTTTTCCATTTCCTACTCTTCCCTCTTTGCAATAAATTAATCAGACTGAGTACATTTAAGTAGTTCACAGTGTATTTTGGTAGAGGCTTGAGAGTTTCTGGTAGGTGTAATAGGAGGAGGAAGGTTTGTAATACTTTCCTCATGGATTGTATTTTCTAAATGTACAACCTACCCTAAATTCTTAATTACTTAGGGACAATCTTCACTCATTGCTATATTTGCTTTCCACAATCAACTAGCTGCTCTCTGTGTAACTTTTCATGAGTGATGTACCAGCGTATTCGGATTCTGATATCTAAACTAACCATATTGTTAAATGTATTCACCTAAATTTGGGTTATTGCTAATTATGTACTAATGTATATTATGACTTTTAAAACAAACTTTGTATTTGTGGATTATCTAGGCACTATACCCAGATGTACAAACACTCATTTCTTAACCTGCGTATTATATATTTTTTTTAATATTAGCTTTAATATTTTTAAATCTGTTAAAAAATACACTAAGTACGTTGCTAGCTTTTAAAAGCATGTTGGCTGGATGTTGAGGTAAACACTTTTTGCTCAAAAATTGATTTAATGGGGGGTGGAATTTGAAGAATGAGTGGTCCCTGCTAGAGTAAGAATATTTGAGTTGATAAAATTTCCTATAAGAGGTTGGTCCATGTCTCTCTATAGAGATCTTGATTTTTTTTTTTTTTTTTTTTTAGACAAACACATTTAGGGGGTGGAGCAAAAATAATTCTACAAAACCATGAAGTTCACTGGGAAAACAAACTATTTTAATCTCTGTTAGCAGTTTAGATCAGTGTGCTATTTATATTACGTTGTATTGGTAAATTGTAACACTATTTGGGATGTAATTTAAAGGGGGAATTGGCTTGTCTCTGACAGATGCGGCATTCCAAACGAACCGAGTATCCTGATTGGGATGAAAAGGAAAGTTGGGATTCCAGACAGTGCAGCAGCAGCCATAAGAGAAAGAAGAGATCACACAGCAGTGCACGGGAGAACAAGCGCTGCAAACATAATCACTCCAAAGTTTCTGATAGGTAAATACATTTTGGATTTTTAATCGTGGTAAACTGCTAATCCTTAGTTTTAAGAACTGTTAAGTTTAAATTTCAGTAAGTGCATAAGCAGATCATCTGTTAACTTGTTTTGTTAGTATTTTCTTGATGCAGTATTTTGCAGATATTTCAAGAGTGAAGCCTTCCAGTTAGAATTGTCTTGATGGTTCTACTTGACATAAATTGATGTCAATTAAATTAACTTGTTTTTTATTTCTAGTCATCATTCGGAAGCCAGGTCCATAAATGAAAGAGATCATCATGACCGGCGTTACATTGAAGAATATAGAAGTGATTACAGTCAAGTGTATGAAAATGGGCACCATCACAGAGATCATGAAAATGGTTATCACAACCACAGTAGCAAGTCTTCAGGCCATAGTGGGAGGAGTAGTTATAAAAGAAAACACAAGACATATCACAGTGCCTCACATCATCATTCACAAATGGTATGAGTAATTTTTAAACTTTTGATTATTTTATTTTAAGAAAATAACTTCTCATCTGAGCAGTAGCAGTCAAGTGTGCGAGTTCGGGATGGTTTTATTGCTAATATTCACAATAGATTTTTTTTTTTTTTCCCCTTGAATGAGAAGTTTCTATTTCACACAGATATACTCACTAAACCCTAGAACGTATAATTGTTTCAGATAGAATTCCACTGATGAATGAGTAATAACCACCGATTAATTACCTTTATTTAAAAATTATCTGAAACATAAGTATTGCCCCTCATATATCTTAAAATGCAAGTCTTTATATGGTCATGTAAGGTACATATTTCCATCTTGCTCAAAATCCAAACCATTTATGTACAAGCTATTACTTAAATTTGCTTTTGTTAAACTTAGTAACTTTAATGTCTTCGAAATAACAAGGAGACACATATGTGCAGTCTTTTTTTAGCAACTGTTGTTTATCAGACATTTTGTTAATTAAGTGCAGTATGGGTTTGAGTATCCGACACGCATGCTGTCTATCCACTGGCAGGGCATGCTGTCTGATCTCTTAATGTAGTTGTGCATAACTTTAATTGACAGAACAGTTGAAGACAATATGGTTTATACTTTTATGATAACTCTTTAACTGAAGAAGCTTGGAGTAGATTTATCTTTTTGTGACTTTTTTATTTCTTCTGAAATATTACTCAGAAGAATGTTTAATTCTGATAAATACTTTAAACTGAGATTTGTTTAACTTGGGTATTCTAATTTGGCCACAAGGCTATTTTATATAGACCAGTAAATAATAAATCCTGCTGTTTTTACAGCATTAGACTTGCAAATAAGGACACTGCAATCCTAAAATAAATTTCAGTGCTTCAAGTGAACCATTTTTTTTAAAAGAAAAAAACAATTGTGTTGTAATTTTTTGTTGCCACTTTGAGTATCTTATCTGAAAATCTGTTCCTTGCCATGTTTTTCTCCTGTAACATAAACTATGTGCCCTGTGAATTTCTGGGGACTGAATTTGAAATTGCTCCTGCCAACCGTTTGTGGCCTGGCGCGTATCTGAATGCCTGAATATCTCCCCGCTGAATGAATTTCGTATTCTGCCCTGAATTCACTCGGGTTTATTGATTGGCTGGATGATCTTGGTGCCGCCCACATGCCGTTTCCAGAAGAGTCACCGAAGGAAAAGATCCAGGAGTGTAGAGGATGATGAGGAGGGTCACCTGATCTGTCAGAGTGGAGACGTACTAAGTGCAAGATGTATAGAATATTTTTCAAAATTTATTAACTTTTCAGATAGAATAATTTCTTTTAGAATAAGATGTCAGGGGCTTTGGAAGTATTTTCTTTCTTTCTCGATTTTATTTCATTTTTATTTTTTTATTTTTATTTTTTTTATTTTGTGGGGGGATTATTTTTCTTTCTCTAGAAATTAAACATTGATACTCATTTTCCAAAATAGTTAATGAAATTTGGAATGACATAGCTATAACTGTTTTGATGAGTTGTTCAATAGAATAAATATTCTAGCTTAGAGATGTTTAGTTACACTTTTATAGAGGCACAGCCTAGATTAATCTGCATTGATAGAATTTAGTTTTGTGAATAACTAATTAGACTGTCACTACTTCTTTGATTGAGATTTTTTTTCTCTTTTAGATGAAATTATTGCTACTCTGGGCGAAGGTGCTTTTGGAAAAGTTGTGGAGTGCATAGATCACAAGGCGTAAGTCATTTTTTCTTATAAATGTAACTTTCTTGTCCATGCCAGCCTGGCCTAGTTTACAAAATGGTTTCGCATTTGTAGTAAATATGTATTCAAATTTTATTTGGCCCTTTAAATTTGTTGTTTTTCGGGTTAGTTATTTCTTGACTGTCTTTGTACTAATTGCTTTTCTATTTATATATAATGGCACTGATACAGGGAAACTACAGTTCAACTGTCACCAGTTAGAGGATCAAATTATGCTACAGCTGTCTGTACTTGACTTCCATTATGAGTCATTGAGAGTTGCTCATGTGCATATCTGAGTATCTCTCCTATCTACAGAACAATAAATAGCATGATTTAAAAGTTTATTCTAGCACACAGTTGCAAGGTTACTGTTTATGAAGGTGCAGTCCGATTTAATATTTGGATTACCTGTATATAATAAGCACTTGCTAAATCAAGAATACATAAATTTGCATTCAATTAATGGACTGCATAATTGACAGGCAATAGCACCTGTTTATATCTGATTGTGTAATCCAGTCTACAGTCTTAATGGTTACATAATTCATTTGCAAATATCTCACTTCAGAATGTAATTTTTTACCCACTTATGACATTGGATTTACATTTCTTTTCAATGTCTGACTATCCCAAGTTTTAAGATGGCTGACAGACACCACATCTTAGTATATCAAACTTTTATCCAACACTAACATGGGACAGAGAGAGAGCTGTATATAGTCTGTAACTTGCTATCATGTTGAACCCACATGACTGTTTTAGTACATAACATAAAGACTATAAAAATAAAGTGGTAGGATAAAATCAAACTAACACAGGTGCAACATAATTTATGATTGGGCATATTTAACACATTACAATGAAAATTAGCAGTGGGGAAAAATTAAGTTTTGTGTCTGAATGTATGAAATTTAACATGAATTTAGTTTTAAGGATGAAAAGCACTATTTTTAAAAACATTATTTATGATGATCATTTGCTAGTTAACTGGGAGTTTTGCAGTTGAATTCTGCTGTAAAGGAAACTTATGGGGGGGTGTTACGGTATGCTGTAATTATAGTTCTGCAGTTGTCTAACGATTCAAAAACTTTATTTTACAGGGAAGGTAGACACGTAGCAGTGAAAATAGTAAAAAATGTTGATAGATATTGTGAAGCAGCTCGTTCAGAAATACAGGTATTGGAGCATTTAAATGCATCAGATCCCAAGAACACATTGTAAGTATAGAATTAGAATGGAAAATATTTTGGTTTTAGGATTTCTTCATTCCTTTGACTCCTTTCTAAAATTCCTCTGACTTTCTTTAAACCATAATTGTAATTTTAGTATTACATTGACACTGTACTGCCTAAATAATCCAGTAATTTTATTCTTGTAATTCCTTCGTCTCCCATGTTTATTATCTTCCCCAGTGTCCTATCTCATTATTAATCTAGATTTTAAACCCTTCAGAGTAGGGGACCATGTTTTTACTTGCTATTTAATTATGTATACTTCTGGTCCTCTACAAAATTATTTCTATTTGTGTAAACTCTACTGACTAGTTTACAGTTGCTGGGTGAAATGCACCTCTGACACCCCTTCTGATCCCCCTTCCTGGCCTGTAGTAAGCACTATCTGGCTCAGAGTGGAATCACATGATTCTCACAGACTCAGACCAGGTCTTTTGTAGCAGCCCCCCCGGTACTAACCATGATTGCCTCAACGGATCTGGTTTTTTAATGCTTAGACCAGGGGTGGGCAAACTATGTCCCGCCAGCCATTTTAATCCAGCCCTCTGACTCCCACTGGGGAGTGGAGGCTGGGGCTTTCCCCGCTGCAGCTCAGGGCCACTTCACGTGGCTCCTGGAAGCAGTGGCATGGCCCCCCCTCCAGCTCCTATGCGTAGGGGCAGCCAGGGGGCTCCGCTCTGCATTCTGCCCTCCTCAGCTCCCATTGGCCAGTGGGAGCTGCAGGGGCGGTACCTGCGGACGGGGCAGTGTGCAGAGTCACCTAGCTGCGCTGCCATGTAGGAGACGGAAAAGGGACATGCCACTTCTTCTGGGAGCCGCTTAAGGTAAGCACTGCCCAG
This sequence comes from Trachemys scripta elegans, assembly GCF_013100865.1. NCBI lineage: Eukaryota > Metazoa > Chordata > Testudines > Emydidae > Trachemys > Trachemys scripta. Next base: position 56,204,432 of record NC_048308.1, on the reverse strand, counting down.
AGCCCGCACCCTTGAGCCTCCCCCTGCATCCCAACCCTCCACCCCAACCCCAATTTTGTGACCATTCATTGCCTGCCATACAATTTCGATTCCCAGATGTGGCTCTCGGGCCACAAAATTTGCCCACCCCGGCTTAGACCCTGGAGTTCTGTTCTCACTCATTTGCAGCCTCCCAGGAGGACCCAGACCTCTGGGCTATGTCACTTTGAACTGGAGCTTAGAAGTGTGCAGTTGGCTTGTGGTTGTCCCTGTTAGCTGGGAGGTTGCTTATCTGGAATTGTTGTGTTGCCTTCTCCTTAGTTCTTCTAGCTCCCAGTTAAGCTAGAACAGTACATTCATACAGGAAAATCTTACTATATACTGGGATTATAACTCCATACTCACTGTTCAGGTCAAATACAGCCATTTATGAACACAGTATCAGCATTTATAACACTTGCATATCTGCTGTATGTCTATTACAGTACATCTTACTAGGTGTTTTTTTTTTTGTTTGTTTACAGTCGCTGTGTACAGATGTTGGAATGGTTTGAACATCATGGTCATGTTTGCATTGTTTTTGAACTACTGGGACTTAGTACCTACGACTTTATCAAAGAGAATAGTTTTTTGCCTTTTCGGCTTGACCACATTAGGAAGATGGCATATCAGATTTGCAAATCTGTAAACTGTAAGTATGTTTAATATTTTTCAGTTGTTGAAATTACTATCTTTTAAATGGTTTGATAACTTTCATTTTCTCTTGCAGTTTTACACTTGAACAAATTGACTCATACAGATCTGAAGCCTGAAAATATTTTATTTGTGAAGTCTGACTATGTAGAAGAGTATAACCCCAAACTGGTAAATCTGTAGTTTCAAATTGTTCTCACTACAACATATTTTTCGGGATTATTCTGTTCATATATTTAATGGTGTATATTTCATTTTAGAAACGTGATGAACGGACACTAAAAAATCCAGACATCAAACTTGTGGACTTTGGAAGTGCAACATATGACGACGAACATCACAGTACACTGGTGTCTACAAGACATTACAGAGCTCCAGAAGTTATTTTAGGTCAGAAAACACTTTTTTAACTTCAAACCAGCTTATTTGGAAATATTGTATTATACTTTAATTTCTACTCGTCTGCAGTGCTTATTAATTCTGAAGCACCTTTTTGTCACATTATTGCCCTAAGTAGTGATTCTGATATGCAGCATTTTTTTGAGGTCAGTTTGCATTTTCAAACCAAGGTACTTGCTTTTTCTAGAGTTGGTGTTTACAATATGATAGTTAACATTTTGGCAAACTTACACGGGATTTCTATTCCGCACGCCATTTACTTGCTAGAAAGAGAACTGTTTTCAGTTGCCATCATAGTATAATGGATATAAAGTTGTTTAATTTATTAATCTGTCTACAACATCACTTGGGAGTAGATTAACTGCTTAATATCTCTTAAAATGGGTATTGCTCTTGGGTATGAACTTTGCATGTTTCTTCTTCTTGACAGCCCTGGGATGGTCACAGCCTTGTGATGTTTGGAGCATAGGCTGTATTCTCATAGAGTATTACCTTGGATTCACAGTATTTCCGGTAGGTAACTATGAAAATTCTTTATATGCAGAGTGAGGGGGAGAGAATGGGGGGAAATACTTTTCTATAGACATTCTGATGGTTGGAAACAATTTGTCCTTTTGTTTTGTAATGGCAATATGAAGAGAAATAACAGCGGCACAGATATGACCCCTGTTCACTGTGAAGCTTCTCCGTGCCTATGTAGGCACATTATAGTATACCACCAACATAGTTATTGATACATAGCAGTAAATATTTTGCTCCTTTAAAAAAATCCCCAAAACTAGCTTGTTCTCACTGTATGTTACTTATGGATCAGAAAAGTTGTCTTGTCTTCAGCAAATAGATTCAAGATCCTAAATCAGTAACTAAAATATGTAGCTTTAAAACTGAAAACAAGTAAAACAGTTTGTGGTCTCTTTAATTTCCAGTCCCAGAGTTCATAGAATATCAGGGTTGGAAGGGTCCTAAGGAGGTCATCTAGTCCAAGTCCCTGCTCAAAGCAGGACCAATCCCTAAGCAGATTTTTGCCCCAGATCTGTAAATGGGCCCCCCAAGGATTGAGCACACAAGCCTGCGTTTAGCAGGCCAATACTTAAACCACTGAGCTAGCCCTCCCCTGGTTCTATTTCCCTTGCAATAGTTTAGGTACACTGCTTAGAGAGGTCCAAGTCTTAGCAGGTATAAAGTTTTACTGGGGCACTGCCAAGGAGCAATGCATCTATTTCAACTGTGAGCTTTATTTTAATGATTTTGAAGCAAGCTATGTTTAAAATGAAATGTGTTTTAGAAATGGCCCAAAAAAGGCCAGTCTCCTGGATTTGCTTGTAGTAGGAACAAGATGTTATGGAGAGAAGGTAGCTTTTAAAAAAAGCTTTAATACTTCAGCCTTGCTTGAAAGTGTGTTTAATATCAGAGATGGGTGGGATTCTGAATGTTTGTAAGTTTAGATAAAAACATATAGCTTCTCCTAAAACAGCCCACCACCATCTCAAATTCTAGTACTGAAGGCTGATAGTGGTATTTTAGAACTTAATCTGCCAATGTGAGGGAAGTGTTGCGATAACATTTAGCTGTAAATGATTTGTGGAAGTTGACACCTACAAATAAGCTTCTGATCAGTGAAAACCCAGAATGTACAGTTGTCAAGTTTTCTGATTCCTATTTTGATAATTGTATGTGTGGATTAATATACTAAATGTGTTTTCTGCTGTTAACTTGGGGGGGAAAATACCTTAACGTCTCTTGGTGAATTACCATCCCCTAATCTGTTTAAAAGTTCAACACTCTTACTCTTTTAGACACATGATAGTAAAGAGCATTTGGCAATGATGGAGAGAATACTGGGGCCTTTACCAATTCACATGATAGAGAAAACCAGGTAATTAATTTATACTTAAACCTTTCTTCTTTCTGTAATATGTTTTGGTTTAAAATCCAATTTCATCTGAAGTTCCAGTTCATGTATTGATTAATCTAGATAGTTTAGTAAAGCAGAGAACAGCACTGTTTGGCTTTACTAGGATTGGGGAAAATGCATACAAGTGTCTAAGGGGCACAGATACCTCAGGACCTTGTAATTACTTACATATGTCTAGCCTCTTACAAAAGGATTAGTTTTCTTTATAGATGCCTGAGTTTATGGTCATATTACTGTTCCAGAACATTGGTTTGTGATTGCTTCAAACAATTCTTACTCTACAGGAAGCGCAAGTATTTCCACCATAACCAATTGGACTGGGATGAACATAGTTCTGCAGGTAGATATGTTTCAAGACGTTGTAAACCACTCAAGGTAAGAGTTGATAAGAGTTGACTTCTTCCCACAAAGAAAAATTGTTAAGTTTCTCAGCTGACTTTCTCCCTTCCCCTTCCAGGAGTTCATGCTCTGTCAAGATTTGGACCATGAGAATCTGTTTGACCTCATTCAAAAAATGTTGGAGTATGACCCAGCCAAAAGAATTACTCTTCAGGAGGCCTTGACCCACCCTTTCTTTTCTGCTCTAAAGCAGGAAAATAAGTAAAATCTACACTTATAATTCTCCAGAGCAGATTATAGACTGTGTCAGTCAACAAAACAAGTATTTATTTTGTACAGTTAGCTTTGTAAATGTCATTTTGTATCATGACCATGTTTCTTATTTGAACACTTAAGTTTATTTCAATAAAGCTTCTTGAAATGGCTTCTATGCAGCCAAAGTGGTTCTTGACTGCCTGTGTTTTGTCTATGGTCAAGTACTTTGAGTTTGAATACACTAATAAACCTTCATCTACACAGGGAAGGTGCTAGTTTAAGCATTAGTGTAGTTTTACCAGGTGTATAGTGATAAGCCCTTAAACCAATTCTTTGTGCAAGAGCAAGGAAGACTCATGATTTAGAAGGTACAAAAAAAAATCAGAATAAACTTCAGTTAACAAAAGCTGGGACAATATTAATATGAGCAGGTGAGGTAGGTAGACTAAAATACATCTAACACCTCCTGTAAACTAATCTAGCTTCACTATTATGCTGAGGAAGCTGTACCTCTAGTTATTAGCATATTTCATTTTAGAGGGTGAAGCTAGACAAAGGTTCCTGGACTCTAATTAGAGTGCAATATCTGAAGATTCAGGTTTGAATGACTTTTTGTAAAACAAGGTTTACACCACAGCACAAGCCAGCTTGGTTTTGGCAAAACAAAACCCCCTAAGTGTAAGGATGGACTTTATTTAAAAAAAAGTCTTTAGAAGACAAGTTACAAAGGAAGCAGATCACTACAGTAGAAACCTATTGAATACATTTTGTGCACCAAAGTTCTACCAAGATCACTCATTTAACAAATACTTCATTCACAAGGGGATCAGTTAGTATTCTTTTCATTGTTATGACAACATTACTCCAAAATGGATTTTCAACATTAACAAAGGTCTCTCCCTATTCTTGATTCAACAAGGATGTCCTGAGAAAGTGATGACATTTCAGTGTTTAGCAGTTTTTTTTTTAAACTCTGGCAGCATTTAGCATTAGTAAGCCTATTGCTACAAGATGCCTGTGCACAGTATCTTTTAATCCTACCTTCTAATGGCCATGCATTTAACATTATAGAAGAGCTAAGGGAAAGGGGTTTGGGTTGAGGTGAAGCAAAAATCATAAGCAGTGGAACACCCTGAGCAGTAGGCACCTTAAATGACAGTTAAAACTAACCAACCCAGTACCACTACATTATTGCACTCCACTGAATTGTAATTTTCTACTAATGGTAAACTGCTAATTGTCAGCCACACTTTGACCTTTTGGTCTACCCCTTTACTCTTAGATGTTAATCATTCAATTTGATAGTGAGTTCTAGTCCATTGATCCATAACCAATAAGAATACATGGCATTAAAACTTTCAAGGGCAAGTTTAATAGTCTTAAACATACATAACAGGCATGTGATAGCCAGTAGGCTCAGAATGCCTGCTTCCTTTGCTTGGTGAGGGGGAAAAAAAAAGTTTTACTACAGAATTTCACCCACCAGGTCACTCAAATGGCAAAAATCAGGGCTAAACATTGTGCAGAAACAACAAATTTAAATTCTTAGGCTCTTTTGGCAGCCCTCAAGTATTGGCTAGACTTTTGTTTAGAGTATTACTTTGAGAATACATACCTGTATAAGTCAGTGCTTGTGAAATCAAGAGACTTGCATGGAGAAGTTATTTCCATTAATGTGGACTTTCTATACCAGTTAGTACAATTTCTCATGTTTCATGCCAAATCACACCCTCCCCCCTCCATGGCCTTTTGAGTTGATACTTGTATGGTTTAATCTGCAAACAGAATTTCCATAACAAATCTCATTTACCAAATCATGACTGCTTGTAAATGTTTATATAGAAAACCCAAGATAAAATGATTTTTGTGGAAGGCCTTAAGTTACATTATTACAGTAGAAAATACAGGAGGTAGAATATAACTGAAAGGACTAATGCAATGTTAGTCAAATCTATAGCTCCTGTAAGCTACTTAAAACATGGTTTTAAAAACTAAAACCAGCATCTTCAATAACTATAGAAAACAGTTAAAATAAATTTGCCATGAGAGCCCTTGTATCATGCTTGATACAGGGAGGTAGGATGTAAGAACCAAAAGGACACACAAGACATGACATTTATCTACAGCTCCTGTTTGCTTTACTGAGGACAGTTTCACAAGTCAGTCACCTTCTTCAGTTTCTGACTCAGACTCTGAAAAGAAAAAAAATTAATTAGGAGATGGGACTGTGCAACATAAACCTATAATACAAGACAGCTGGACACTGCCAGCTCAGCCTAAAAACCCTGTACTTTGCACTTCAACTCCATAGAGTCAAAGCTACAGTAAACTTTAGCATGACAACAGTACTTTTGGGACAACTACTCTACAGTCATTTAGGTATGAGTTAAAGATTATACACAAATCAGCAAGTCTGGTGAATTTAAATGCTGTACAAGGAGTTAGTATTAAATCGACTTGACTTTCACCTAGAGGAGCCCCCAATAGATAAGTCTTGAGCCTAGTCTCATTGGCCTACCAAGGCAGCCACTGTTTACTAACTAGGCTGTTTAATTTATGGTATCTGAGCTTTTAAATGGCAGCTAGCAGTTTCAAGACAGCCACCATGTTGTGGAAGTTTTACACAGGGTTGGGATCAGATTCTGTTGCCTACATCCAATCTTCCCAGTTGGAAAGCAATCAGGAAGAACAAAGCTTAATGAAAGACTCTATCCACCCTGCTTTGTTAAAAGCTTATCATTAAGGAACTTCTACCCCACAATTTCAAAATTAAGTATCAGGCAGGCTACACTAGCACTTTTTGTCAGGCAAGTGGGGGGGGAACCCCTCCCTGACCAGCATAAGTTTCACCAACAAAAGCACTGGTGTGAACAGTACTGTCAGCAGGAGATGCTCTCCCCACAATAGAGCCACTGCCACTCATTGGGGATGGTTTAATTAGCTGGCAGGAGGCACAGAGAGGCTACACAGGGAGACATCACAGTGGTGCAGACAAGAGGAGACGCACTAACTACTAAATCCATTCTCATTGTTTAACTTCAAACTAAAGTTTCACGGTAATTGTTTAGTTACCTTCTTCAGCATTCTTGAGCCATTCCACGAACTTTTTCATTTGTTCCAGAAAAACACTCTTTCCTTTTGCAAGGTGTGCATCTTTATACCATTTCAAGATGGGTTCTTCACTCAGAACTTCAGCTGTTTAAGACATGCCAAGGCAGAGTTATTGTGGAAGTAGTCTGTGCCAACATACTGCTTTGAGGGCTAGCTTATTAGGTTCTCCCAGCCACCCCTTATTGGCAGCCATGTCCCATGGTCACCCTTCACTGCTCTTCCCCAATATATTCATTCCCTTAAGGCTCCCCATTCTACACATTACTAGGAACAAGGTCGTTTAAACTGAGTACTCATTTGTGGAGTTTGACAGACATGTCTGTGGTATACACCAAAGTCACCATTTGTTAACATTAAAGGTGACAGAGGAAATAAAGTTTTTTCTGAAAGATGCAGTAGGTGGTGAGTGAAGTCTGTATTTGACAGTCATGTGACTAGTCAGTTGCTCTTGTTTGTCATGCTAACAACTTGAGACTATATTGGAGACCAAGTTTCAAGATTTATATTTAGGGAAAATTGCATCCTTAAAGCAGTCTCCTCTGAGACTAGAACTTAGCCAGTAAACAGTTAAGTTCCCACAAAAGGAACTGACTCCATATCCTACCTGTTTTTGTTTATCTACTCTCAGAAAGACAGTTTGTCATCCATATGTTACTGTTTGTGAAGTGGGTAAGAAAGATCTATAGCAGCCCTGTCCCTGGAGTGCCATCATGCAGCCATATGGCAAAGATGAAGTAGAAAACCATTTTGTCTTAGTGCAGAGTGAGCAAACTTATGGAAAGAGACAAATGGTGATGCTTGTAAACAGTACAGAAACCAGAAGAGGTTCTGGCTGGCTAATCTGTACAGCTTTTGCCAGAAAACTGGCTCAAGTTTCTTTTCCCCATACACCAATATATGTTTTTGCTATTAATAGATGGAAAACCTTAAGTTATCTTTGTATAGAAGCGAGACTGATCTGATTAGTAGCCATGGTGCATTCTTGCCCAGACTCCAGCCAAAGATGAGTAGTTGACATTAAAACTCCCCTCGCTAACTACATCAGAGACAGAGGCCCTTGCTCATCACTGCAGTTTAGCAATTTACCTCAATTGACAAAGATATCATGGTTTGTATAGATGGGCATGCAAGCACCAGAATTTCAGCTACCAATTAACTGACTGCAGAGAATCTTGACAATTTCATTTGCCACAGGTCAGAAATTAGCTTTTCAGAGCTCCAAGTTAAGAACTGGAAGTCATTGCAAACAGTTACATTCTGCAACCTTAAAGCTTTAGTTACCTTTATAAAAGAGCACCACTATTTTCTGGAAGGCTTTCATGAAGTGAATGTTGTCATAACAGTACTCCTGAATCTTCAGTAACAGAGTCAGCTCAGATTGACCTTGGGTAGTAAAGGCAGCAAGCAGAGGGCTGTATTGCTGTAAAGAGTACAAGAGATTAGATAGTGACTTACACATGGCTAGAAGTATATTTCAGAGGGCATAGAAATTGTGAAAATACCTCCACATGGATTTTAACTAGGTCCCCCCCCTCCCCACCTTAGAGAAAATTTTTTTTGGGGGGGGGGGGGTATATTTAAAAAAAAAAAGTTACCTTACTTGCAAAATTTTGTCCTTGAAATTGAGTAACATTACTTATGTTACTTTCAAGGATTCATTCCATCCTTGAGATGGTCTAGGTTTAACTGTAAAATTCATTCTCTGCAAAAACACTGACATTTGATATTTTTGCCATTTACAGTTTTGAATTTTCTGAAAAAAGTTGCTATTTACACAAGAAACTAGTTATACTTTTATGAAGTATAACTAATCACCTGATTAAGGTGCAAAACATATCCTGGGCTTGGCAGAATTTAATTTTTTAAAATATAATTTCAACAGGTAATATTGATTTTAAGCTGTTTTTGTCAATATAAATTCTGTTGTGGGTAAGTATGGGGGTCAGAATTACTTAATGACAAATTAAAATATTAAACCAGTAAGGCACAAGTTATCAACATCACATCAAAATATACAAAGTAAATCTTAAACCAGACTAAGACCTCAAATTTTTCTTACTTTGCCTCTCTAAATGTAGATTGGTACTGATGGAAACATTTCAGTTTGAGAAGAATGGCGAAATGGATGCTTATCAAGATTTACTGGATGATAGTCTAATCCTTTCCCAGCCAATAATAAAGTGCCACATATTTAAGTATAGTGGTTGAAAACCAACTAGTGTTTTAGTACAAACTAGTTACCTGCAGGAACCATCTCTTCCCCCATCATTGAGTAGCATCTCATTTGTATTTCTAGAGCATCTGGAATCCTCAAGCAAGATTGAGTCCCCATTTTGCTAGGTGATGTACAAAGTTAGGCCCGGTCTACTCTAGAACGCTGAACTACTTTAACTACACCAATAATACAATCACTTCTTTAGTGTGGATGCAGTTCTACTTGGAAAAGGGTGCAGTACACTCACACTTGTGTCAAACTCTAGGAGTTTTATGGTATAATTAGGTCAGGGGAGAGGAAAAAGGACTAGGCCAAGCCCATAAGTGTCTTTATAGTAAATTTAGTTATTCACAGTTCTTGTATCAGAGCTACAGCAAATACCTTCAGATGCTTGATGGCTTGTTCTGCTACCAGCTCCTCTTTTTTGTTCCACTCCACAGTGCTCATTACACTAGACCAGACTATGCCGATCACAGTCTGTTCTGAGATGTTATTTTTCTTCATCTCCTCCTTGACATACAAGATTATCTGCAAAAATCAGTGAGTTAATGTTAGTATGAAAACTACTGATTAAACAGCTTCCTTTGTGGCTTATAATCAGAATACTTAGATTTCACTTCCAAAGACCCTTTCAAAGTTCTGACTGCCTAAGGCCTTGGTTACACTTCCAAGTTACAATGCTGCAAAGCCTCCCCCAGCGCTGTAATTCACTCCCCGTCCACACTGGCAGGGCACTTACAGCACTGTATCTCCCTGGGTACACCGCTGCAGGTACTCCACCTCCCCGAGGCCTTGGCTACACTGGCAATTCACAGCGCTGCACTTGCTGCGCTCAGGAGTGTGAAAAACACCCCTCCCCCCCAGCGCAGCGAGTGCAGTGCTGTAAAGCGCCAGTGTAATCAGCACCTGCAGTGCTGCACGCTCGCTTGCAGCACTGCAAGCTATTCCCTTCAGAGAGGTGGAGTACTTGCAGCGCTGCGAGCGAGCTCTCGCAGCGCTGGCGGCACGACTACACTCGCGCTTCACAGTGCTGCGAATCCGTGAGGGTAGCCATGGCCTGAGAAGCATAAGAGATACAGTGGAGTGGCTACGACTCTCCCCCTGTGAGTGTGTACCAGGAATCAACCTGCAGCGCTGTACTGATCATCTTGTCAAGTGGCCAATCCTCTCCATTGTTGTGACTGACTGCAGGAATGCGGAAGTGCCGGTTTCAAAGCTCAAACTGCAGAGAAAAGCAAACAGATTGCAGCTTGCTTTGAGTGAATGAACGAGCAGGGGGCAGGTAGTTCGGAACTTGCAAAATAGAGAGCTGAGATACTCCAATAAGCATTCTCTCTCCGCCCACACTCCTTGTCACAATACGCCCCCCACCCCCGTTTTGAAAAAAGCATGTTGCAGCCACATGAATGCTGGGATAGCTGCCCATAATGCACCACCCAACACAGCTGCAAATGTTACAAGTGTGGCCACACCACTGCACTGGCAGCAGTCAGTGTGGACAGGTTGCAGCGCTCTTCCCTACTCAGGTGCACAAAGACAGGTTTACCTCACAGCGCTGTACAGCTGTAAGTGTAGCCAAGGCCTTAGTTAACAGCAGTTCAGTCATAGGTCAAGAAGCAGGGATGAGTTTTACATTTTACAACGCAAATACCAGGTACTGCACCATTAGTTTAAAAGATTAAATGTAAGTGGCACTAAGTGTTGGAGACCAAGAATATCAGTTTCTTGAGCTGGTGGGAAGAGTGAGAACACAGGCCAAGACTTTCTATTTGAATTTACCAGCTTAAAATTTAAGTAGTGACATCCGAAGCGTCACCTTCAGCTAATGAATACTACTGCTGCCACTACTCCAAATTCAGAGTGCCTGGGAGTTCTATCCTCTTTAGAGGACAGGTGGGTAAGACATACAGATGCATTACAGGTTTAGTCCTCCAACAGCCACTGAGTTTCTCACTCAGGTACTAGTGACAGTCCAGGAATCAGTTCTGTAAATTGACTGCTTTCCCTTCACTCTTAATAAGAATCACAGTTCTAAGATTCCAGGAAGTGAAGATCCAAGTAATGGTGGGTTAATTCTATGTCAAGAAGCTTTGCAACAAGTTCACTTTTTTGTATCTGGTTTAAATATATGTATACTTACATCCTTAAATGGATCTCCACGTGACATTTGCTCTTGAAGTTCTTTCTGCAGCTCTTTACGAGCTCCAATGGTTTGTTGGTTCCGAACATATTCTGAAAGTTCTTTTAGTCCTGCATCAGTGAAATACTTTGTGAAGTGTTCAAGGCTTTGTTTGTTAGCCGGAAAGAGTTCCTAAAAATAAAAATAAACCCCAACATTTATATTGACTCCTATGCACAGGAAGTTATTAGTGCCTGCATTTTATATTGGGACACATTGAAGTCCAAGGGTTGCCAAGTTTGCTTTAGAGACAAAGTGGATGAGGTAATATTTTTTAATTCGACCAACTTCTGCTGGGGAGACAAGCTTTCAACCTTAGACAGAGCGCTTCAGGTGACCTGAAGCACTCTGTAAGCTTCTCTCACCTACAGAAGTCTGTCCAATAAAAGGTTACCTCAGCCACCTTGTCTCTAATATCCTGGGATCAACACAACTACAACACTGCATACAGTTTTAGTAAGTCAGACAGGCCAAGTGGACAGGTATCTGCAAGAGTAAGGACAGACAAGAACAGTGTTCAGGTCATCCATTTGACTACTCACCATCAGTCTGTTGTCCATGTTGACTTTACGAAGGCTAGCAGCCACTGCATTAATATCTTTCTCATTTATCCATGATTTGAACAGCTTTACTGCAAAAGCTGCAGAAACACCTGCACAACAGGAGTTAGAAAGTTACTGTTAATAGTTCAATATGAAAGGAAGAGGAACTTGCTTGCAATGTTAATGGTTCTTCCCATCCTGTGGGGTCTTCAATGCCATAATATATCAGCTACCTGAATTATGACAAACCCTCACAGGTGTGCGCATGGGGTGGAAGAGAGATAGATGACTGCAGTTAAAATTTTGCTTCAGAATTCGTTAGGCCAACAGATTGCGTCACTGGATAAGACTCACTGTTATGCAGCAGAGTATGTGGTTGCCACAGTTGACATCTATGTTAATTTTAGCTTTGGTTAAATCTGTCACTAATGCCTCTTGGTCCCTGCTCCCAGCACCCCATACCATCCAAAGGAATTGTTTAATACTAGTAGTTACCTTCTTTAACCAAGTTCTCATTATAGAGACTGTTGAGAATTGATGCATTAAGTGTCCCATTGGCCAAAAGAATACCTGTCAACATGGCCAGTTTGTTCCGCTCAGACTCTGAAAAACCTTTTAGGAACAGCAGCAGCTGCAATAGAAAGAAGAATGGTAATCCTTCCAAAATGAAGGCACAAAGCTTTAAGTATTATCAGCTGGTGTAGTCAGTGCCTCCCTGAACCAAAGGTTAAGATACAGAGACTTGATGCTGGCGATCACAGTAGCTTATGATGGGCAGAAATACAAGATTACTCCATGAGTAGAATGTTACCCTGGCTGAAATTTAATCTCACACTGAATTAGTTGTCATTTATATAATCAAATGCCACATTAAGATACAAGGACATTTATTCTAGTAAGTGAAGATTTAATCACAGCACTCTTCCTTTTAGAGTGTGTGGTCATCTTGAAGCTTAGCCACTGAGTTTTTTGCTGTTATCTGAAGCCTGTTAAATACCTTTTTGACTTCATCTTCAAAGCCTTTTTCCAGGTATTTGTAACGCCTGATTAGCTTGTTAAAAACCTAGAAGACAGAAAATTAGTACATTACATTTGGACTCTAATCAAGGCAAAAAGTAATGAGTTTCAAACCAGCTTTGTTGAACATTTGGTTAGACTATTAACAAGTCTGGCATTTTTGTACCAATAATAGTTTGCCACCCTACAGAGGTTTTTTTTTTTTTATGCTGCATGTCTAAGGCCATTTTCTGGGAGGTTTCCAAAATTATATAAAAGTTATAGTTTATTTGAACACCAAGACCAGTTTTTGTACAGTTATTCCACAGCAATGCTAAACATGATAGCAAGTTATCAACTAGTACACACAAGGTGAGAATCAGTCAAGTTCAGCTGTACACTCAGGACTAACCTGAGCAAATGCTTGCATGGTTTCTAGATCTTCTTGTGCTGCAAATACACAGACATCTGTACGCATCAGGTCATCTGCCAGAGTACCACCTGGGGCTAGAAGAAGTTTTAGTGTTAACACTTTAAAACTGGTATTTCATATTTAATTTCTAATCAATTTTTTTTTGATCAGCAAGAATTACACTATTGCTTATATATGCAAAGAGTCAGTAAAATGTGACTTTTTGAACTGCTTTAAGTTTCATGTTGTATGATGCGGAATCTTATAGCTGTCCTTTACTGAAGATCAGTGGTGACTATACCACTAAATATAGGCCTCCAGATAATTTTACTTGGCCATCTACTACTGCTGCATTGAAACTTAAGTCAGGATGCATCAAATAGATTGACAACGCTCAGATTTGATATTCTGTACAACAGTAGAGCTTTACACACTTGGTATTATGAGAGCCATAATAGACTTTTTTTTTTAAGAGACAAAACTAAACACACACACCACACGCCACCCATGACCAACAGTTCATGAAAGTTTTCCTTCCAACTGCAGCTACAAGAGACCTTAAAATTGGTTTAATCCTAAATATTGCATCTACTAAAAAGTTACTTCACACACGATTAACAGTTATTTTTTTTAAATTGAGTGACCCAGTCCTGGAAGCAAAGTCTAACTGTTGTAGAGTTGCATATACATACACTAAGTTTTGAATGGCTCAAAAATTAAAGCATCACAGTTTAGTTTTGGAAGAAGCAACAGAGGGTCCTGTGGCACCTTTTAGTCTCAAAGATGCCACAGGACCCTCTGTTGCTTTTTACAGATTCAGACTAACACAGCTACCCCTCTAGTTTTGGAAGGTTCTTTTAAAGCCTAACCTCAATAAAGTCAAAGGAGAAAGTTTCTAAGAGCGTGCTAAGCAAAACAGCAACCATGGCTCCATCCCATAGCTCACCCTTGACTCCAAAAATATCCACTTCAATGCATAAGTCACTTGTAACATTTAAGATTGGATTTTCAAAAGCATGAGCATTGGTTTAACTGCTTCTAGATAACTCAATAGGAGTCTCACCGCTGATTCCAGAGCAGGAAGTTAGTCCAACTGTGAGCAATTTTGAGAAGTCCCACCCTAAATCTTCACACCAAATTTGTAAGAGGCCAGTCAAAAGTACTCAAGGACAGATCAAGTGGGGCTCAAGTCAGTTTTTATTTAGAACTGAGTCTTTGTAAGATGCAACATCAAAACTAGTCTATTAATTCATGTGTTATACAGCAGGACTTCTGGTTAAAGACAACACAAAATCCTGTTACTTTAAGACAGCGGTTCTCAAACTGGGGGTTGGGACCCCTCAGGAGATCATTACATGGGTGGGTCCACGAGCTGTCAACCTCCACCCCAAACCCCGCTTGCCGCCAGCATTTATAATAGTGTTAAATATATTAAAAAGTGTGTTTAATTTATTGAGGGTGGGAGGGTCCTCACTCAGAGGCTTGTGATGAGAAAGGGATTTCAAGTAAAAAAAAGTTTGAGACCCACTGCTTTAAAGGAGACAGAGGTCTGATCTACAGTAGAAACTTTGGTCATCACACCCGTGTGTGTTAGGGATGTGATTTTTTTGTGACATTTCTGAATGAAAAAGCAAAGAAAAGCCATCACTTGAGTTCAGATATGGAATGTGCTAATCAGGTATTAGAATACTGAATTCAAGAGTTGTCAGGTGTTCTAATACACACAACATCCAAGAACTTAAAATAGTACCACACCACGTGGGTAGAGAGCTCTTATTCTTTGGCAGAACAGCAGTAGGAGCACAAGTTAACATTTTTCTAATGTTTGCAGATACTACAAAGGAAACAGTAATGCAATTATTAAAAAAATCAAAGACCCTTTAGAATACCTGTTTCATCATCTATATCGGATGACTCTTTATGGATTGAGGTTTCCCAAAAGATGGTAATCTGATAAGAGCAAGACTTCGGAAACACATCCTATTTGAATGGACAGGATACTCTTAACAGTGAGTGTAGAGGTTTTGGGAGGAAGATAAAACTGCCATCCTCCCTACTAGAGGGTAGGCATCAGTGGAAGTGATTTCTGACATCTCCCTGCCCTGCCCAATCAAATCCTGCTACTACTTCCCTATTAGAGTTTAAGACTCGTACATCTTTTCATACCCAAATCATAAAATTTCTCATTTAGGGCCTTCTCTGGTCTCAAATACTGCACCATCCTCCCTCTCTGGAATCCATACAGCACACACTATCCTCTTCCAACCTACACAAAATACAGGAGCAAGAGTCCTCTTCCATGCCCTTCATTTTGATTATGTTACTCCACTTGGTTCCCCATCTATCACCACATCAAATTCAAGCATCATGCATTGTAATTGAAGTCCTATATAAATTTTTCCCCCTCTTTATTTATCTAAACTCATATCTCCTTCTGCCCTCTTCCCAGTTTTAAGAGTGGGAACCTTGACAAATGCCCATTTGTCAGCTTATCACACGACAAGCTTTTTCTTCCACATTGCCCTCTATACATGGTATGGCCTTTGAGCTAATTTACAAAGCCCCTACTTCTCATATTAAAGTCTCTTGAAGATTTACTTCCACATACATCAAATCCACCTGACAAGTAGTAAACATCTGTAGGTGTCTATCCATAGGTCATGGGCTTCTTGAGGCAAGGACAGTTCATTCTTATCTGGAGAGTGCTTAGCACATAGTGGATACTGCTATAAGTAGTGCTTTCCACAGTGAAGTAGTCTGTTGGATAGTCAGGACCCTTTGGTTCTATTGACTCAGTCACCAATATACTACGGGACATTAGGCAAGTCACTCACCCTATTTGCTTTAATTCCCTGATATGCAACTTTACAAGCCTCTCACTAGTATTGTGTTTTAGTATTAGTACAGTGCTTTAAAAGTGTTCTAAAGAAATGCACGTTAATTTTAAATACCATTGTTAGTGGCCATTTAAAGTTAACCAATCCTTTGAAAGGATTATCATAGTGAGTAAGCACATGCTGCATGATCCAAATTCTACTTATGAAAGTTATACTCACTGTTGAAGATGCACCTTTTTTAAAAATTATAATATAGAAAACAAGCTTGCCAAATTATGCACAATTTAGAATGGAACATTTAAGCTTTGAAGAGTTCAAGGTCAATCATTTAAGACAGTGTCCCCTCCCAGAGGGGAACATCCCTAACACAAAGGAATTAAAGATTGTCAAACTATTTGCTGTTTTGCACATTCTCCTCAAATCCTGGTGCACATATTTCCCAAACCCACTGCCATAGGTCGCTTCTACAGTAGCGAGAACAGGGGACCTGGCCGCAGCATACCAGAAGTCTTGTTAAGTCACCTGAAGCGAGAAGTGCAGTTTACTGTTGAGAGACTAATAGTTGCCACAGCATCCATAATTAAATGAAGTGTTGCTGCTGGTCTGCCACTACTGGATGCTGAGGTCCTGTTTGGAAGCCTATCAGAACAGTGACAACTTAAAGCTGAAGCATGAGCCCCAAGCTTTGGTGCTGTGGCAGGTAGTAAGTAATAAAGGCCAAAAGAGGAAACAGAAAAAAATAACTGAAAAGAGAAAGCCATCAGTTATGAGAGCTGTGATGTCGCTCTCCATATATTTTATGGAAATACGTTTATAAGTGTGAATATGCTTTAGGCAAAAGGTCTCTTGTAAGGAATCATTACAAAGCTTATAGTTCTACTCAATGTGTTCATCTTATTTGTATGAATGCATCATTATTGTATCTGAAGCTAGAAATATGACGTATTACTCTGAAGTCCTATTGTAACTATGCAAATTGTGGACCATTAATGGTGGTTTAGAATCTTGATGGCTCCCATTAACCAGGGCAATTGGTTGTAAATGGCTGTTTACTTGTAAGCCTTCCTGTGTAGGAGAGTCAGACTGGAAAGAATGGAGGCTTGGGGTCTCACATGGTCACATTGACCACGTCACCTGGTACTGGAATCCATCTTAAACCTAGCGCTTTTCCATTTAGGAGGGGTGGGGACCCAGAGAGAGAAAAGATTCCTGCCTTGTGCCAAAGCCATAAAAAGGCAGTGGAATAGAATAAAGGGGGCTGCAGTCATGAGAAATTCCCTAGTTACCACCTGAGCTGGAAATAAGAACTGTACCAGGAAAAGGATTGGACCCAGAGTCTAATCTGTGAAAGAAGCTTATTGGAACATCTGAGGATGATATTTACTTGTATTCAGTTTCTTAAATGTATTGGGCTTAGACTTGCATATTGTGTTTTATTTTGCTTGGTAACTTACTTTGTTCTGTCTGTTATTACTTGAAGCCACTTAAATCCTACTTTTTATACTTAATAAAATCACTTATTAGTAAACCCAGAGTAAGTGATGAATACCTGGGCGAGCAAACAGCTATGCATCTCTCTATCAGTGTATAGAGGGTAGACAATTTAGGAGTTCACCCTGTATAAGCTTTATACAGAGTAAAATGGATGTATTTGATGTTTGGATCCCATTGGGAACTGGGTGTATGGGTGTTGGAGATAGGTGACTTGCCGAGCAGGTTTTGGTTAAAGTCTGCAGCTTTGGGGGCATGGACCAGACCTGGGTCTGTGTTGCAGCAGACTAGCGTGTCTGGCTCAAAAAGGCAGGGTTCTGGAGTCCCAAGCTGGCAGTAGAAAACGGGTTCAGAGATAACTTCAGCACATCAGGTGACAATCCCAAGGGGGTCTCTGTGACCGAACCTGTCACGAGCTCCTCCATCCCTGAGCAGGTAACCACCATAAGACAAGACATTACAAGAGCAGTGATTCTCACTGTGTTCAAAGATTAAAAAAAAAGTGAGCCATTTCTGCTGCAGTGCAAGCAGCCACCCTCAATCCAATGTAGCAGAGATTATGCTGTGACAGAGCATTAATTTATGTACCACAAAGGTTTGAGGCAATCCAAATAAATAGCATCCATTTTTAAACCTGGGTGACAAATTAGATCAATAACCTACATTTAAGCATTTGAGTCCAAGTGAGAGAATGATGTGGTCTAGCAAAGCAGCCATATTTAAAAGTTTAGCTAGACACTTACCCAGCATTCCACCAGCCACCAGAATGTCAAAGAGTGTCTCTGCATAGCGGCGATAGTCAAGTTTTGCTCCAGAAGCATCAAGAAACTTTGCTACTGCTTCCAAGTCACTGCCAGTTTCAGTTAGACCTTGAATAATACAGTCCTGAAACTGAGTAGGGTCAAACCTCTCTTTTTCATCTGCAATAAAAGAGAAAGCATTGGTATTGGATAAGCCTACTAGTTGTGAGACGAAGCTCCTACTTTAACTTAAAGATAATACTGTCAATTTCTGTATCAGCATCTTCCAACTTCAGGAATTCATTCTGTAAGGAAACTGGCAACAGTTTCCAAATGTTTGAGTTTACCAGGGAAGCCAGAAATAACCAGTGCAGACAGTGAATTTGCCATTAGTTTCATATAAATACATACGAGTTTAGCATTAGCCATTTGACCCGAACGTGTCAACTATCAACTGCAATAGCTGCAGTAATAGCCACCATTGACTTTTTGATCACTTCAATGAGACTAAGCAACTATGTTTAGCCTTGAACAAGTTAGCTGTTCATTTCGAAGTTACAAGATTTTGACTCCTAATGTTTTCTCCACTTAAGCCAAGAAGCACCAATACTTAAAGCTACACATATTGCATTCTAATCCTTGCCTGTTCAGCAGGAAGAAATTACTGTGGGGAAAATTCTGTAACAAGACCAGTTTTGCCCATTTTACTGTCTCTTCATCAAGATAGTCAGAGCCAGATTATGCTAAGGCCAAAGATTTATCTTAAAAAAATATCCAAGAGTCATGGAGCAGTCAAATATTAAATTTAATGAGTCTCAGATTACTAAGGCTATGTCTACACTAGAGACCTTGCAGTGGCACAGCTGTACTGATGCAGCTGTGCCGCTGTAAGGTTTCTCGTGTAGTTGCTCTATGCCAACTGGAGAGAGCTCTCCCAGCGACATAGTTAAACTATCCGCAATGAGCAGCAGTAGCTATGTCGGCCGAAAAAGCTCTCCTGCCGACATAGCGCTGTGCACACTACCATTTATGCTGGCAAAACTTACATCGCTCGGGGGGGGAGGAGAGAAGAGGATGGGAGGAGCCGGGGGCAGGGTGGGGAAGAGGAGGTTGGGTGTTTTCACACCTCCAAATGAAAAGTTTTGCAGACATAAGTGGTAGCTTAGACATGGCCTTACCATGACAGTTCAGATTTTTACTATTTATTATTATTACAATAATATAAAAACGCCACTGCAATCTCCTCACCCCAAGACATTTGGGTCCCAGGCTCCTCCTTCGCTAGCTCGAGCTAAGACCCAGCAGCCGCCACCTCCCAGGCCATGCCTGAGACAGCAGAGTAGGTAGCCCTGTGGCCAGATACCTCCAATATGGGCAGCAGGTCATGGGCTAGGGTGCTTGCAGCCCCACCCAATGGGGAGCCCCTGCCTGAGTTCCTGCTGTGAGGGGAGGTCCCAGCATTTCTCCAAGCCACCTGACCTAGCCAAGGCACCCGCAGGGAGGACTGCAGCCTAGATGCTAGGACTTCAAATCCAGACATCATCCAACATGAAACTGGGCATTTCTCATTTAAATTAGAAGTGCAAAGTCCCTAATGAGGCTAACCAATATTTACCATTAAATTAGTTAAATCCACATTACTACTTTCTGAACTATTCACTCTAACTAGTTAGGCCTACCACTCTTTTGTAACAGAAGCATCAAAAAATGTTTGATTTTCAGCATTTTGCCTGTTATCAAGTTTCAGCTAAACCATGTATTGAAAACTATTTGCACGGTGCTCAGATGAAAGGACTGAAGTCTAGTTTTTAACCAGAAGAGATTCTGAATGCAACTGTTCTGCTCTGAGGTTTGCTTCAAAGTGGAAGAGCATGAAAACAATAAACTGTGTCAGAACTTTGTGAGCAGAGATTTAGGATAAAAACTTGTCTTAAATATGAAGTACTAGAAGGAATGTGATTCTGAATCACATTCCATTAGCCGTGTTTCAGCCTTTTCTGTTTTGGACAGAACCTGTACATTTTATATTTGGGATCAGTCATGCTTGCTAGGGCCTGTCTTCACTACCAAAATAGATCGCTCTTAACATAACACCCCACTTTTTTTGGCAGTGAAGAAAAGGCCTAAGCAATGGAAAGGGAAGGTTATACAGCTTCTCTCAATCATTCTTTCAGGGTTGTCCTTGAAGGAGTCATCATTTGTCAACTAGGACAGAGATTCCTACTGAGACAGTGGTGGAAACCTTAAGTCGATCAAGTCCTCCCAAATGCTTCCTTCCATTGTTTTGCCAGCTGTTGAGTCATTTCACACCCGACTGACATAGCTATGCCAACCTAAGCAGGAGTGTAGAAGAGGACACTATGACAACTTAAGTATGCTTCCATCGAGGTAGCTAACTTTGGGGAGGTGGTGTTCCCTACACCTATGGAAAAACCTGCATCTCTGCAATGGGGTTGTGCCAGCACAGCTATGCAATTATAGTCTCCATAGTACAGACATATCCTGAGAAATGGGGGCAATCCTTTTTTGAACAGCCATCTACAAGACTCACAGAGGTAGCAAAGTCACCGGAAGATGGGAATATGGACTTAATCTGAAGCAGTATTTTGAAGACAATGAAGTTAGAAATGTTTCATATGCAAAACCAAACTAAACCCTACCCTTCCTTCCACTTCAGTGTTTCATCCAATGGCACATCTGACCTTGAACCAGAGAAACAGATTTACTGTACTTTGAGATAAGTATGAATCTTATCTTCAGTGTGTTTTACTTTGATGAACCTCTTCATTATTATTGCAGCCTATTTAATTCCTTATTTCATTCTACTTGAGACAAACCAGGTAAATTCATACACCAATCAAAGCCAATCGGATGCTTTCATAGCCACTACTGTTAGAATGAGAAATTAGAGAATTGAAAAGTGTGAGCTAGCTAGCCTTCTAGAGAAAATTAGAACCCTCACCACCCTCAAGAAGTTCCTAGATTAGAGCAAACCAAGACCCCTCATTTATAACAGCATCCATTTCCCTCTTAAGAAGAGAATGGCAGTTTTCTTCTAGCTATTTACTAGCCACACCACTCTCCCATTACCAATGACCACCATTCCACTCTAGCCTTTTACCTATATCTCCACTTTTATTGTTTCTTCAACAGTTAGAATATTTGTTCCCATTAACTAATCTAGGAATGGGAAGAGGAAGTAAAGTTGCCTTCACAGAAGGAAGTTGAATCCTAGAAGAGCCCATCAGCTCCCTCCCACCCCTTGAAGAAGCCTGAGTTTTCCCATAAATCTAATGGCATCCTCATTTAGGCTCTTTATTACTGACAAACTTTCACACTGGTTGAAAGTGTTCTAGATTAGGCATTGTTTGGAGAGGAGCATAACCAAAATTTAAGCTGTTTTTTATGGTGCAAGGCACATTTAAAATTAATTAGCCTACGTTGAAAGGCTAATTTTTATGGTAAAAAATGTACTTCATGTTTAACTTTATAGGTCTTTATTTACAGATACCTACCTAAACAAGTTGGTAAGAGGCTAGACCAGTGGTCCCCACACTTTTGAGGGTTGCACCCCGTGCACTCCCCCCCCCGGGGCTGGGCCACTGCTGGGGGGAGGAGGGAGAAGAGATGGGAAGTGGACAGGGGGCAGGTCTGGGGCCACGGCCAGGGCTGAGGAGAGAGCGGAGTCGCAGACAGGCTGCGGTGGAGGCCAGCAACCAGGCCCATGGCCAAGTGCGGTTCCACTCCCAGCCTCCCCCAGGGAGCGGAGCTGCACAGAGGCTGGGGCTAGGTAAGGGAGCCGGGGATGTGGGACCAGAGCAGAGCTGGGCGTGAGGAGGGGCTCCCTCCCTGCCACCCGGGGGGGGGGGGGGGGCTGGCCCCAGATGTTCCTCCACACCCCCTTAGGGGGCACACCCCACAGTTCAGGGACCTCTGGGCTAGACACATACTAATAAGCCTGTGTGTATTTATTCTCTTGCCCAGCACATGCTGATAGGTCTTCTGTACAGAGTTGGCCATGAGCTACTCACAAAAGTGATTAATATTTACCTCTTTTTCTAGTTTTAAAACGCTGGCCTGATAGCGTTGGCTTCTGCTGCTTTTGATTATTCATAAAAGACACCCTGTGAAAAAAGAAAAGTTCTTCAAGATATCCTTAAGAGAAGGATGATTCCCACACCATGCTTTAATTTTAAGTATGTGCATCAGCTACTGTACACATCTCCTTGTGGAAGGAGTCCACACTTCAAAAAGAAAATATTATTTGAGAGTGGCTGAAGCCTTAGAGTGCATGCCCCCCTACTTTACTACAACCACACTCTTGTCAGGGCTATGAAATGCAAATCCTGCACTGCTAGCTCCGGGGCCTGCCTGTTGGCTAAGAACATCTACACTGCTGAACTAAGTCTGAGGCAGATCACAGTGCATTTTCACTTAAGCCATGCAATATTTATTAGCTGTTGTGGCAAAGACAGGTTAGTCTAAGACATAAAAGAATAACCTCTGGGTGAATGTGATTTCTTAGCATCTGAGGTGACCTTGGGCAAATCACGCTCTCTCTGTACCTCAGTTTCCCTATTTGTAAGGTAAGGATAATTTGACCTCCCGTTGTAAAGCACAGTGACAGGCAACGAAAAGCGCTGTACAGAGGTGAGGCGTGTTTAATTAGACCTAGATCTCAGATCGGGCAGAGCCGCGCTCAGCGCCGCGCAGGCCGGGCCCACACGAGACGATCCCGCACAGCAGGGTCGCAGGCCCGGATCAGCCGGGCGGGACAACACGCATCAGGGCGGGAGTAAAACTCCCGAGGCCCGTCCTCGCTCTGCGCCCCGGCTCCCCCGCCGAGTTGGCGGCCCAGCATCCCGTGGCCGCTCCCGGGGGAGGAACCGGCCCCCACGCCGCACCGCCCGAGCGGGACTGGACAGTTCCCAGCCCCCGCGCGCCCCCCTCTCGCCGGGCGCTCAGCACCCACCGGGCCTCCCTGGGCGGAGGCGGCCGCAGCAGGCGCTCTGAAGCCGGTAGAACTGGGGGGGGGGGGGGGGGTCGCCCCCAGCCGGGCCGCGCTCACCGCCGCGGCCTCCCCGTCACAGGCCGCGGCTTTGTTACCCGCCAGGGCCAGGCCGCCGCGGGACGGGGGTGGAGGGGGGAAGAGCCCTGCAGGCCCCGGCCTAGCCCCGCCACGGCCCGGCCTGGGGAGCTCCTCCCAGCCCAGGGCCCGGGGGAGGCCCGGCCCCGGCCCCCCTCCTCCCAGCCCAGTGCCCGGGGGAGGCCCGGGCCCGGCCCCGCTCGCTCCTCACCGACTTTAAGGCAAAGAGAAAACGTCCAGGAGCCTCTCACTGCAAGCGGCACAAGCGGAGACGACGGCAGGCGGCGGCTAAATCCTGCTGCGAGCGGAACCAACGCGGAGAAGGGGAGGGAGGAAAGGGAGGGCCCCGCCTCGCCTTGAAAGACTCGCTGGGAAAGACCATCCCACCCCGGAGGGGGGAACGAACCTACCTAATTCATTTTCTGACACACACGCCCAACAGCACACAGCCCCTCCCCTCTCTACACTTACAGTGAGGGGCGCCGTGGAGTCCCAGCCACACACAGCCCCCAGGTGACAGGCACTTTCCCTTCCGTCGCAGCAAACGGGCGGATTTAGCTCCCCTACCCCGTCAGTGAGCGCGTCCAAATCCCTTTCCTCCTGCTTTACCGTCAATGGCCGGCGACCGTCTCACCGCCCCTCTCTAGGCAAGTGGATCAGTCCATTGAGGGGGGCGGGGGGAATCGCAGCTACCCGGGAAGGGGCCGTTGACGGTTTGCTTTCCCGGGACGTCACTCATACTCTGAGTGGCGGGGGAGGGCGAGGTAGCGCCCCCTGCTGGGCACGCGGCGCGCAGCCGCCCAGGGCCGTGAGCCGCGTGCGTTGGAAGCGTTGCTGCCATTTTAGCTGGGCTGAGCCCTCCTCGTGCCCCCGCAAACCCGTCTACAGAGCGCGGCCGCCGGCCCGGCTCCTGCCCCGGGATGGACCCTGCGAGCGACGGCCTGAAGAAGGCTGATAATACCAGTGACAAAAATCTGAATTCTCCACCTGGAATTGTGAATGGCTGTTAGAGAGCGAACGTGGCTGTCCTGATCCGCCCTGCTTCGTTGGGCTTATAAAGAGCAAGTTCGTTCCCGCTCGGATTGCAGTGGGCAATAGACACATGAGAGCTAATGAGTAGTCTGCCCCCAGATAAAGATGGCAAAATGAGCCTTTGGTTTTCTTTTGTTGCAATATAAACTATTCAGTTTGTGGACGCTCTCAATTTTTGCCAGGTTTAAAAAAATTACAGAGGGAGAAGGGATTTTTTCCCCCCTAAAAATGTAAAACATTTACATATGGTGGCATTATGTATTTTTAAGGTACCAACAATGTGCTTAGCGTTGTACAACATACAAAAAGGACTTACAATCTAAACAGGGCAGGCATGGCATAGATAGACTGCCCTATGAAGCCCAGAGGGGTGAATAACTAGGGTGTATTTGTTATTTTATCATGGTTACAGTATTAATAATAAATAATAGCATTTGTTTGGTCGCAGATAAGTTCTCAGTAACACATTTGCCTTCTGCTGTTCCTCCTTCTGGTTCCTGTCAGAGTTTTAGAGTAACTGCACCTGCATTCACATTCTGAGTCTTTGGTGAAGGACGACATCTCACTCCCTCCTGACCAGGGATTATTAAGGCTGCACAGATCCCTGCCTGCAGTTTGGTATTCCCAGCAAACCAGACTATTGAAAAGGCTAGTGTCTGCACTTTTTCTCTCCAGTGTGTTGCCTGCAACTCCACCAGAGAGGTCCTTTGGGGCCATCTGCCTGTCCCAAGTCAGGATAAAGGAGGAGGGTTGGGCGTGGGGCTAGCAACTCCACCCCGTAAAAAATCAACCTGCTATAGAAACGCCAACAATAGAGATAACAGAGACTTTTAGCCTGGAAAAAGAAGGGTCTTCGACTCGAAGACGCATGACGCTGGGTGGTGAAAGTCGTGAGGAAGCCACTAAGCTGATTACCCTTCTTGCAACCAGGAGGATTACCATTGGTACATGGAACGTGAGGACCATGTACGAGTCAAGAAAGATGGCACAGGTCGCAGCAGAGATGAGGAGCAACAACTTGACCCTACTAGGCATTAGCGAGACAAGATGGACGCAAGCTGGACAAAGACGACTGTTGACAGGAGAGCTGTTGTTGTATTCCGGACATGAAGAGAGTGACGCACCCCACACACAGGGAGTAGGCTTCATGTTGTCCAAGCAGGCACAGAGGGCATTGATTGGTTGGGAGGCACATGGTTCCAGGATCATCACAGCATCTTTCAGAACTAAAATGAAGAGGATTAAGATGAATGTTGTACAGTGCTATGCTCCAACCAATGACAGTGAAGAGGGGGACAAAGACTATTTTTACAATAGACTTCAGAAAATATTAGAGATTCTCCCAGACAAAGACATTACCATCCTTATGGGAGATTTTAATGCCAAAATTGGACCTGACAACACAGGATATGAACAAGTCATGGGGACCCACGCTCTGGGAGAGATGAGTGAGAATGGAGAGAGATTTGTGGATCTGTGTGCACTTAACAACTTGGTCATAGGAGGTAGCATCTTTCCTCACAAGCGGATCCACAAGAGTACCTGGGTATCGCCAGCAGGCATGATAGAAAACCAGATAGATCATGTCTGTATTAGCAAGAAGTTCAGAAGATCTTTGCAGGACGTTAGAGTTAGAAGAGGAGCAGACGTAGCGTCCGACCATCACTTAGTGGTGGCCAGATTGAAGCTGAAGCTGAAGAAGAACTGGATAGACGCGTCAGATAGAAGAGTGAAGTTCAACGTTAGCCTTTTGAAGGATCATAAGATCAAGGAAGATTTTGGACTGACGCTGAAGAATAAGTTTTCAGTACTACAGGATCGGTCTGAGGAAGAGGAAGACAGTGTATCCAACAGATGGCAGAAAGTGAGAGAGACACTTAGGTCAGCATGCCAGGAAGTGCTTGGAATTAAGAAATATCAGCAGAAAGAGTGGATCACAGCAGAGACCTTGACTAAGATAGAAGATAGAAAGAAGAAGAAGGCAGTAGTTAATAACAGCAGGACTAGAGCAGCAAAGGCTAAAGCGCAAAAAGAGTATGCTGAAGCCCATTGAGCAGTGAAGAGGAATATTAGGAAGGATAAGAGAGATTATGTGGATGGACTGGCAGCAGAAGCAGAGCAGGCAGCATACAACGGTAATATGAAACAGCTGTATGACATCACCAAGCGACTGTCTGGAAAGTTCAGCAAACCAGAGCGTCCCGTCAAAGACAAGCAGGGAAAGTCTATAACAGAAATAGAACAACAGATGAATAGATGGGTGGAGCACTTTGAGGAACTCCTGAATAGACCAGCACCATTAAATCCACCAGACATTGACCCAGCCAACGAAGACCTTCCAATCAATTGTGATAGACCAACCAGAGATGAGATCAGAAAAGCCATCACTATGATGAAGAATAGGAAGGCGGCTGGACCTGACGATATTCCAGCAGAGGCCCTGAAAGTAGATCTGGATGTTTCAGTGGAAATGCTGTACCCCCTCTTTGAGAAGATATGGGAAGAAGAAGTGATTCCAGCAGACTGGAAAGAGGGATATCTTATTAAAATCCCCAAGAAAGGAGACCTCAGCAATTGTGCCAACTACAGAGGAATCACACTTCTGTCGGTGCCAGGGAAGGTCTTCAACCGAGTTCTCTTAGAGAGAATGAAGGATGCCGTCGACCCACAGCTACGAGATGAGCAAGCAGGTTTCCGGCAAAATAGATCATGCACGGACCAGATAGCAACGCTTCGCATCATAGTCGAGCAGTCTATGGAGTGGAACTCCTCATTGTACATCAACTTTGTTGACTATGAAAAAGCATTCGATAGTGTGGATCGAGAGACTCTCTGGAAGCTCCTTCGGCACTATGGCATCCCAGCAAAGGTGGTCAACCTGATTAAGAACTTATATGATGGCATACACTGTAGAGTGATCCATGGAGGGCAGCTTACAAACAGCTTCCAGGTGCGAACCGGAGTCAGACAAGGATGCTTGTTGTCACCATTTCTCTTTCTCCTTGTCATTGATTGGATTATGAAGACATCCACTTATGAGCGTAGGAACGGAATCCAGTGGACGTTGTGGACCCAGCTTGATGACCTGGATTTTGCCGATGACCTTGCACTCCTTTCGCATCGCAAACAGCAGATGCAAGAGAAGACCAACGTAGTGGCAGCCATGTCATCACAGGTTGGCCTCAACATCCACAAGGACAAGACCAAGATCTTCAAGATTAACTCCATCAGTAATGACCCAGTCACACTGAATGGAATCCCTCTGGAAGAAGTGCAGTCCTTCACCTACCTAGGCAGTATCATCGACCAACAGGGTGGCACGGACGCAGACATCAAAGCAAGGAGTGGTAAGGCAAGAGCAGCTTTCTTACAGCTCAAGAACATCTGGAGCTCTAGACAGCTGTCTTTGGCAACAAAGATTAGACTGTTCAATTCCAACATGAAATCAGTCTTATTGTATGGAGCTGAAACCTGGAGGATAATTAAAACAACCACCAGGAGGATCCAGACCTTCATAAATAGTTGCCTTAGAAGGATTCTCCAGATCCGCTGGCCAGACACCATCAGCAACATCTACCTCTTGGAGAGGGCCCATCAACTTCCAGCAGAGGAAGAAATTAGAAGGAGAAGGTGGGGTTGGATAGGACACACACTACGCAAGCAGCCAACCAACATCACTAGACAGGCATTGCGGTGGAACCCCCAAGGCAAGCGGAAAAGAGGCCGTCCAAGAAACACCTGGCGACGCGACCTTCAGGCTGATAGCAAAAAAATGGGCTATACCTGGAACCAGCTAGAGCAAATGGCCCAGGATAAAGGACTCTGGAGATCTGTGGTTGGCGGCCCATACCCCGACTGGGGTGACGGGCATGAGTGAGTGAGTGAGAGTGTGTTGCCTGCAGTTTCAAGATACCACACTGTCCTTTCTAAGCAAGCACATTTATTCCTAACGTGAAAGCATTACAGAGAAAACATTTTAAAAACAATCAAAAGAACCTACCCACATAGCTAGAAAGCTTACCACAGGTAACCCCCCAACTCCAAGCTCAGGCTCCGGTAGATGTCAGTTCTTCAAAACCCACAAGTAGATTTTCCTTGTGGTTACAAGTTAGGGTGACCAGACGTCCCAATTTTATTGGGACTGTCCTGATATTTACTTGTTTGTCCCGTGTCCCAACCGATGTTCAGTCGGGATGCGAATTGTCCCAATATTTTGCCCACCAGTGCACAGGTGGAGGGAGCTTGTGCTCCCCTGCCCCAACTCCGCCGCGGCTCCGCCCCCTCACTCCCCTATTGGATCCCTCCCCAAATCCCCACCCTGGCCCCGCCTCTTCCCCAAGCACGCCGCATTCCTCCTCCTCCCCTCTTCCTCCCAGGCTTGCGCTAATCAGCTGTATGGCGGCGCAAGTGCTGGAGGGAGGGGGGAGAAGCAGGATGAGGTGGAGGCGAGCTGGTGCGGGGGGGGCGGGGTGTGGAGCTGCCGCTGGGAGCTCAGCCCCCACCAATTTTTCCTATGCGCCGGTGGCTCTTCTTTTTTTTTTTTTTTTTTTTTTTTTGCTTTTGTTTTTGTTCTTTCCTCTGCTGGCTCTTGGTTTGTTTCTTTTTTCTTCCTCTGCTGGCACCCCCCCTCCTCCGTCGTCCCGATATTTCACGTCTCTCATCTGGTCACCCTATTACAAGTTCATAACATAAGTCAGAACCAGAACACAAGCTAGGTAGTTCAGCTGTTTATTTATATAGCTAAGGCCTTTGACCTCCAGTCTCTGGAAACAGATGATCAGTACACAGTGATCCATTCCTCAGGACGAAACTCCAAGAGGCTGAGTTTTTGTATAACCAGGGAATTTGCCTTAACCTCTCTGTAGGTATTTCCCCAGAAAATCCACTTTACACTTGTCCCAAAAGTCCATTCTTCTCGGACACATTTTCAGTATAGTCCTATGAACTCCCAGGCCTCACATCATGTCTCACCCTAGAGAGGTTACATGCAATCTCACTCCACAGTAATACCTAAACTTTGTGTTTGTACAATGGATTGCAAAGATACTTAAACTTAATTCAGTAAGGTCTCCCAACTATATGCAGGAAATAGGCATATCTGTCACAGTCCTAATTCAGGAAAAGATTTCAGCACATGATTAACTTTAAGTGCTTAAGTAAGTACCATTGACTTCAATGGGGCTTATGTGCTTTCCAAATAAATAAATTAAATTTAAATAAATAAATTAATGGAGATACCCTATCTCCTAGAACTGGAAGGGACCCTGAAAGGTCATTGAGTCCAGCCCCCTGCCTTCACTAGCAGGACCAAGTACTGATTTTTGCCCCAGATCCCTAAGTGGCCCCCTCAAGGATTGGATGCTTTCCTGTACTGGGACTTATTAGAGTAGACTGATTTTTAGACGCAGATTTGTTTGCATCCCATATAAATGTGCTATCTGAGTTAGCAGTGTTGCAGCCATGTTGGTCCCAGGATATTAGAGAGACAAGGAGGGGGAGGTAATATCTTTTATTGGCCCTATCACAGGAATAGACAGAGATAGTAGGATGGCTCCCTAGTATGCCAACTTCTTCATGGGCCACCTTGAGGAAGAATTTTTGGACAAATACTCCACAAAACCAATGATATACCTGAGATACATCAATGATGTTTTCATCTTCTAGGCAAATGATCTAAACTACCTCATAGATTTCCACCACAACTTCAACAAACACAACCCATCCATTAAACTCTCTAGAACACTCCTGCACCAGCATTGCTTCCTGGACATCACAATCAGCTTCGACAATGGAACCCTACACACAACAATATACAAGAAACTCGCAGATCACTACAGTTAACTTCATAGTAACCACCCCAAACACACCAAGAAATCTGTTATCTAAGCCAGGCACTCAGATACCACAGAATATGCTCCAAGGAAAAAGTCCAGGGTACACATCTTGACACACTTTAAACTGCCTTCACCAAACAAGGACACTCCACCAGAGAAGTAGATCACATCATGGAATACCCCGAGAAAACGTGTTTCAATATGGGGAGGAGGAAAGCCTCTGACTGCATATCCGTAGTTGTTACCTACAATCCCACACTGGAACCCACATGGGATATCATTAAACAATTACAACCCATACTTGATGGGGACCCCATCCTGAAAGAAATCTTTCCTAAACTTCTCTTCTGGCCTTCAAACAACCCTCTAACCTTTCAAGATCCATGGATCATACAGGTGCCTATCACAAGATGTGGAATACATCATCCAGTGCACTAAATGCCCCAGTATCAGCTGTGTATGTGAAACCAGACAATAACTACACTCTCAAATGAATGCACTGCCTAGGGAGATTGTGGAATCTCCATCTCTGGAGATATTTAAGAGTAGGTTAGATAAATGTCTATCAGGGATGGTCTAGACAGTCTTTGGTCCTGCCATGAGGGCAGGGGACTGGACTCGATGACCTCTCGAGGTCCCTTCCAGTCCTAGAATCTATGAATCTATGAATCACACAGAAAAATGATAAAAGATAAAAACTCCCTCTTACTCATGGGTGAACATTTTTCACAAAGCACTCAGTCCCTATCTGACCTCTCAGTCTTCATCCTCAAAGGAAACCTGCACAACAGTTTCAAAAGATGAGCCTGGGAGCTTAAATTCATAACTGTACTCGATACTAAAAATCATGAACTTAATAAAGACACTGGATTTATGGCTTATTACAATAATATGTAACCCACTAACACCCATTTTTTGTCCTATGATTGCAGATATGTTAATGAGCCACTTCACCTTAAATAGTCTCTTATAATGTGTAACTACTTATGTTAACAATCTGTTCCACATTATATTTAGCTGTGACACTTTGAGCATCTTTCCCAGACCTGAAGAAGAGCTTTGTGTGTAGCTCAAAAACTTGTCTCTTTCACCAACAGGAAGCTGGTCCAATAAAATATATTACCTCTTCCACCTTGTCTCTCTAATATCCTGGGACCAACATGGCTACAACCACACGGCAAATAGAAAATTTAAAGTAATGGTACATTTAAAAGACAAAGCAAGTACTAAAATACAGAATTGACATACCTCAAAGCACCTTAAATGTGTTCTCATACTCCTGCCAAACTGGTTCAGCCTTCATGTTAGGTGGATGTGTGTGTGTGTGTGTAATATCTAGGGTGACCAGATGTCCTGATTTTATAGGGACAATCCCGATTTTTGGGTCTTTTTCTTAAATGGGCCCCTATTACCCCCACCCCACCCCCTGTCCCAATTTTTCGCACTTGCTGTCTGGTCCAGGGCCGCCCAGAGGATTCAGGGGGCCTGGGGCAAAGCAATTTCAGGGGCCCCTTCCATAAAAAAAAGTTGCAATACTATAGTAACGTATTTGGAAATGTAAAAAATAACCAGTGAAATACATTCAAAAATTAATTTTTAATCATTTGAAAATACACAAAATGCATTATTTAAAAACATTAAATGCTTTAATGATATGTATACATTTGCAGTTACATAATGCTTCTTATGAAATCGTTTTTTTACAAATTGTTCTGAACATTAATTATACAGCTGCAAATTTTTTCCTCACTTTCATTTTGGTGAATTCATTAATAATGTCATCAAAACTTATGTCTTTGGCCATTTCATATTCTATGCTCAAAGTGAGCAACTGGTTCAGCCTTTCTTCCCTGATGGCTGAATGCAAACGATTTTTAATCAATGTTAGCTTACTAAATGCACGCTCTCCCGACGCTACTGACACTGGCAACACTGTTAGTAGGCGTAAACAAATACAAATCGATGGAAACACATTTTCCAACACTTTTTTGAAGAGAGCATTAAGAAGTGTAAGTGCAGAGGTTATATGTCCATCAGCTCTTAAGTTGGAATCTTCTTTTATTTTGTAAAAGATTCTAAGTTCCTCTTTAAGATCTTCTCTCTGGAGGTCTTTTGGATATGCTATGGCAAAAGTGTCAACAAAATTTTCTATAGAAAATTCATCTACTTCATCCGGTGGACACAAAATGGGTGAAAATAAATTTGAGACTTCAGCCATTCTTTTGCCAAGACCTCCTAGCTCTGATAGAAGCAAATCCATTGTTGGAAAGAACACCTGTACTTTGAACTGAATATCGGGAGAGTCAAACATATAGTCTGCATCCCCTGTGTCGTCAAAGAATTGCTTGTTCTTCCGGATCCTTGAGTCACTTTTCATTTTTTGGGTCAATGCCGAGGCTTGAAGCGACTTGTTTGGCTTCTTTAAAAAAAATTGGCCAAGAATCTTTCATTGTTTGAATTTCTTTGATTAAGTTGCTCACGTGTTTAGCTCCCTCTTCCATTGTTAATTTGGCGCTTTGTAGGATCTTGTTCTTATTATTAATACACTGAAGCACTTTAAACCATATTGTAGTAAGAAGTACAAATTCAAATGACTTAAGCCACTTAATCAAACAGTCAACATCTGCCTGGATTTCGGGAGGTAAATGAAGCTCCTCTTCAATTTTAATTAAACTTTCCAGCACGCCTGTGTGATTTTTGATTAGGGGGTGAACAGCATCAACTCTTGCACTCCACCTAGTTTTAGATACAGAGTGAAGAGATATATTCGCAGTGGTCTGCAAAATTTTCCATCTCGCAGGGCTAAGAGCAAATACTTTATAGAGTTTCTGAATATTTCCAAAATATGTTTTTACCTCTACACTGGTTTCCATAGCATGGGTGCCACAGAGGTTCAGCGTGTGAGTGCTGCATGGAGAAAAATAGACTTGGGCATTTTCTTCCAAAATTCTTGTCTTTACTCCCTGAAATTTTCCTGACATGTTAGAGGCATTGTCATATCCCTGCCCGCTGCACCAAGATAGTTCTAAGTCACATTCTTTAAAAAAAACTCTTTATCTGTTCTGCTATATCTGCGCCAGTCTTCTTTTCAAAATCTACTAGTTTAACAAATCTTTCATGCACATCCCAATTTCCATTCTTTTGCATCACATATCTGAGAATAAAAACTAACTGCTCTGTGTGTGAAACATCAGGTGTACCATCAACAACAATGCTGAAATATAGGGCTTTTCTTACCTCTTCAAGAACAGAGTTTAAAACTTTCTCCCCACACAGTTTCAAGAACTCATTCTGACTACGCCATGACAGGTAGTGAGCCTGCATTCTTTGACCAGACTCTCTGCATTGAGCTACCATCTCTAGATGTTGTTTCACCTCAGTATTGTACCTGCTCACAAGCTTCAGTGTTGACAAGAAAAGCCCACAGTCGTCATAATCAACAGTAGAATGGCTACCACAAAATGGTAGATTATTCTTTGCTAGGAAAAGAATTACGTCAACAACGGCAGTTAATATTTTACGCCATTTTTCCTCCTCCTGTTTAATACTATGCTGTAATGCTGCATCAATGCCTCTTTTATCACTGAGTGTCTGAAATAATTCCTTCCACTTAATGTAATTGCTCAAATGTAAAGTGTTTTCTTCATGACTCTTGATTTTCTCGTAAATCTTTTTCCAATTATCGGCAATTCCACCTTCGACAAATTTTGAATGATGTAATTGGTTAGTTTGAGTTTCACTTCTGTAGAGACTGCAGGGGAAACAAAATATTGCTACAGCATCTTTACTCCACACCATCCATTCTCTTTCAATACATTCGCCATTACTCAGATGTTTAGAAAAAACTGTTATCGGCAATTTCCTGCCAAAAGAATCACGAGGAAAGTTTTCGGGCTTATGTGGTGGACCCATCAATACAATAAGATCTCTTTTCTTTATATCTAGGTACTTCCAAGAGGATGGGTCATTACTGCACAACTCTTCTTCGTCATTCCCATTTACAGCAGCAGGACTAGTCAACTGTACCAGTTTCTCAGTTATAGCAGTGTTACCGCTATTCTCCATTGACTATCCAAAGAGGCTGGATTTCCTTCTCTTCCTCCGCAACAACCATAACATTGTTTTCTGAATGTGTACTATTTTGGTTTGGCACACCCCACCTTTTCTTTTTCTCTTACAACATCACTTTCACTTCCCACCTCTGAAGAGCCTTGAATGTCAGCATCGCTCAACTCAGTCAACTGACTTGACTTGGATTGTGCCTGAAGAAATTTGTGAAGAGTTGTTTTTCCCTTTTCTTCTTGCGTCTGTCTAGCTTTCTTCTGCTTTCTCTTCTCAAAACATGAAAGATATGTACGTTTCATTTTTCTAACCCCTACGATCATTGACTATGCAATGATACCTGCAAACAAATTAATTCCCTTGGTATCTTTCATTTGTTAGGTAGTGTGACGCAGTACCCCATAATGCTTAATATGGAACATAACTGGAATATGATCTACTGAATCTATCTATGCTACATATGTTATGTAACATATAAAGTTTATGATCTACTGAATCTATTAATCCTATCTGTATGCATGTATCATTTTTGTATTCGAAGTTATAAATATTGGCTGTGTACTGGCTTGATTTCTAAATAACCTTAGTAGAGCATTTGGTCAGTTCCTGGAGAAAGGAATGTTGAAGTTAAGTACCTAATCAAGAGACACTTAAAGGACAATGAATCTTGGAATGCTACAATCCACATAAAAAGTCTACTTGAGGAAGTTCAAGGTAGCATGTAAACAATGGATGCTACCTGTAAAAACTGTGAGTCATGCATGGACATGTGACTTGCCCAGGTAACTCCTAAACTCCATCTTGGACTGGACTGTGCATAGGAGTGAGGAGGGGGTCTCCACCTACAAGAAAAAGTCTATTTAAACTCCTGAGAGACCCCTCCATGGTGGTCTTCAGCTGGCTAAAGAGAGAGCCTCCCTACCCCTCAGGATACTTGAAAGAAACTGGAACAAAGGACAGTGTGCCAGGGATGTGAGTGATTACTGGACCCAGGCTAAAAGGAGATTAGTCTGTAAAAGGGAGCATTCTGGAACTGGTGAGGATCTTATCTGTATTCAGTTTGATTAGACATAGATTTGCACATTTTTTTTTATTTGGCTTGGTGACTTACTTTGTTCTGTCTGTTACTACTTGGAACCACTTAAATCCTACTTTCTGTATTTAATAAAATCACTTTTTACTTATTGATTAACTCAGAGTAAGTGATTAATACCTGGGGGAGCAAACAGCTATGCATATCTCTCTATCGGTGTTATAGAGGGCGAACAATTTATGAGTTTACCCTGTATAAGCTTTATACAGGGTAAAATGGATTTATTTGGGTTTAGACACCATTGGGAGTTGGGCATCTGAGTGTTAAAAACAGGAATACTTCTGTTAGCTGCTTTCAAGTAAACCTGCAGCTTTGGGGCAAGTAATTCAGACCCTGGGTCTTTGTTGGAGCAGAAGGGAGTGTCTGGCTCAGCAAGACAGGGTGCTGGAGTCCTGAGCTGGCAGGGAAAGCAGGGGTAGAAGTAGTCTGGGCACACCAGGTGGCAGCTCCCAGGGGGTTTCTATGGTCCAAACCATCACAGATAGTTAATTGAAAAATTCCTTATGTACCCCGTGTGTTTCGGAACAATTTGAACTGCGACAGAAATTAAAATAGACGTTGACGTACCTGTCACGACCATCATGCACAGGAGGGAGAATATCTTGCAAAATGTATGCTCTAAATTTTACTTTATATCACTTTGTTATGCTTTGGCAACATCAAGAAGCATTGTCCATATAGGCATGTGCAGCACATTTCATTAGGGTGTGCACCCAGGGAATTTTATTTATTTATTGCTTTATTTTAAGGGGAACATTTACTGAATACTCAGTCATAAAGGGCATTATTTTTATTAATCAAACACCCTAAAGAAACTAAAACTTAACTAAACTTAATTTTTTTTAAATTAACAACTAAACTTTACTTAAAAAATGAGACACAAAATACCAAATTTTTGCTGTAGTGATAACCAGGCATATACAAAGATACAGTCAATTTTCATGATCATTATCTTTAACCAGATAATGAGCTAACCCAAACTGACCAAAACAAATTAAGATTTCTTCATCTTCCTGTCCTAGAGAATGAGACGTCGCTCACCAGGTGTTATGGACTTAAATTCCTCAATCACATCATTGTAATTAACTGATGAAGCCAATTCTTGTTCAATGTACAAAATCATGAGTGAGTTGAGACGCTGTTGGGACATTGTACTTCTTAGTTTGTTTTTTACATGTTCTAGTTTCAAAAAGGTTCTTTCATATGAACAGCTTGTCTGCTCCTTTTCTTATCTTAACAACGAACCAATCCATAACTTAAAATTAAAAGGGGGTATCATACGATTGAATTAAAACGTAAAGCCATGGGCTTGTTATGCTATTTCAGTAGAGTACACGCGACAAAGATTACAAACACTGTAGACACTGCGCTGAGCATGCCTGACATGGCTGCTTATATAGGTCAAAGAATTTTCTAGAATAGTTGTTGGAGGGGAGGGGAGGACCAATGGTAATGCAGCGTTGCAGTAGTGGGGACGCATGCTGCGAGCAAACACGGGCTTTCTATATAGAGCGTATGATGCAATTAAATTAAAACACAAAGCCACTTTTTTTTTTTACATTAGGGCAGGTGTGGGCAAACTTTTTGGCCCGAGGGCCATATCGAGGTTCCAAAATTGTATGAAGGGCCAAGTAGGGAAGGCTGTGCCTCCCCAGACAGCCTGGCCCTGCCCCCTATCCAACTCCCACCCAACCCCCACCCACTTCCTGCCCTCCGACTGCCCCCCTCAGAATCCCCAACCCATCCTGTTCCTTGTCCCCTGACCGCCCCCCCGAGACCCTCCCCCAACCACCACCCCGGGACCCCACCCCCCTACCAACCTACCCCCGCTCCCTGTCCCCTGACAGCCCCGACCCCTATCCACCCCCCATCGAGTCCTGACAGACCCCTGGAATGCCCACAATCCACCCCCCCGTTCCCCGTCCCCTGACCACCACCCCCAGAACCTCTGCCCATCCAACCCCCCCACCCGTGTCCCCAGGACTCCCTGCCCCTTAACCAACCCCCCGGCCCCGGACCCTTACCATGCCGCTTCCCCCCGCTTCCCCCCTCTCCCCAGAGCCTCAGCGAGCCGCATCCAGGAGGGGCCCTGGACAGCACTGCAGTGGCGTGGCTCCAGCGGGACCTGAGCTCCTGCCACTCGGCCTGCCAGAGCTTGCAGCCCTGCCCCTTTACCAAGCGGCTCTGAGCGGGAGGCACTCAGGTCCCACCGGAGCCACGCCGCGGTAGCACTGTCCAGGGCCACTCCTGGACACGGCACGCTGAGGCGCTGGGGTATGGGGGAAGGTGGGGGCGGGCCGGGGGGAGCCTCAGACATTCTTGTGGGGGCCCCTGTGGGGCCCGGGTCCTGGGGCAAATTGGCCCACTTGCCCCCCCCCGGCGGCTCTTGTCTGGTCTCCCTAGTAATATCACAGTTAGTTAACATAATATGTTAAAACCAGGATAACTTGGTGGTTCAGGCAGGAAGCTTAGCACCTGAGGATATTCTAAACCAGGGGTGGGCAAACTTTTTTGGCCCGGGGGCCACATCTGGGTGAAGAAATTGTATGCAGGGCCATGAATGTAGGGCTGGGGCAGGGGGGAGTGTGTGAGGAGGTGCAGTGTGCAGGAAGGGGCTCAGGGCAAGAGGTTGGGGTGCAGGAGGAATGTGGGGTGTGGCAGGGCGCTCAGGGCAAGAGGTTGGGGTGCAGGAGGAATGTGGGGTGTGGCAGGGGGCTCAGGGCAGGGGGTTCAGGTGCAAGAGGGGTGCAGCTGGAGGCTTGGTGAAGGAGGGGGTTGGGGTGCAGGAGGGGTGCAGCAGGAGGCTCAAGGCAGGGGGTTGAGGGCTCAGGGCAGGGGGTTGGGGTGCAAGAGGGGTATGGCAGAGGGCTCAGGGCAAGGAGTTAGGGGGCTCAGGACAGAGGGTTGGGATGCCGGGTGCAGGAGGGGTTCAAGGTGCAGGCTCTGTTCTGGCGTCACTTACCTCGAGTGGCTCCGGGGTGGCAGCGGCACACAGCGGGGCTAAAGCAGGCTCTCTGCCTGTCCTGGCCCCATGCCGCTCCTGGAAGTGGCCAGCATGTCTAGCAGTGGCTCTTAGGGATGGGGTGGGATAGAAGGCTCTGCCGCGCACTGCCCTCGCCAAAGCTCCCATTGGCCATGGTTCCCCGTTCCCGGCCAATGGGAGCTGCGGGGGGTGGTGCCTGCAGGCGAGGGCAGTGCGTGGAGCCCTCTGCCGCCACCTCCCCAGGGGCCGCAGGGACGTGGTGCCAGCTGCTTCCAGGAGCAGCGTGGGACCAGGGCAGGCAGGGAGTCTGCCTTAGCCCCGCTGTGCCATGGAGCTGGCAATCCCGCAGGCCAGATTGAAAGCCCTGATGGGCCAGATCCGGCCCGCGGGCCGTAGTTTGCCCTCCCCTGTTCTAAACCCATATACAATGGAGTTTTGCTTACAGATGACAGCATCTCAGGCTGAAATGACACAGTGCAAAAATCATTTGCACTCAGTCTACAGGTGAAGTCTGATGGGTGTTAAATATGAACTAAACAAACATAACATTTCTCCAAGATCTAACTACTTACACATTCAATTATACAGAATTTATAAAACTATCTGTAACTGCATCATCTGATGACTTCCTAGTAATATTATAGAGGGCTTCCTTCCTCTCCTCTGGAAGCATTGTGGAGGATGAGAAACAACAAAACTGAATGGCTTCCTACCTTTTCAGGCATTGGTGGGAGCCCCCTTAACCCACCTCTCTGACAAAAATTCCCCCTCAAAATTCATCAGGCTGCCACCTCATCTTCTTTAAAACCCATCCTTAAACCTACCTCTATCATGATGCCTACATACAAATCACTACCATGTGGCACTGGTTGGGCAAGTGGTGAGCTGACACCTTTTCTTTTATGATAAACTCAGTTCATTTTGTTGTGATTTTTTCCTCTCAACTCCACTTCTCCCCATCCGTGTCTGTATCATTCACCTATTGAATCATGTCTGAGACCTAGACTCTGAAGCTCTCTGAGGAAAGGAATATCTTTATTTTTTTGGTACATGTGCGTAATGGAATTGGGATTCCTAGGTGCTACAGCAATAAACTCAGTTAATAATAATGACATCAATGGGTGTAAGTGGGTCATAAAGTGGATGCAGCAAGTGACAAAGAAGCATAGCTTGCAATTTGGGGGTAAATTCTGCTTTCTCTTACTCCAGTGTGTAATTACCTTGAAGGCCATGGGGTTACTCCGATTTACAATGATGTAACAGAGAGCAGAATTTGGTCCACAGTTTCTCCAAAATTAAAGATCTTCTTTCTGTCAGTACAGTGGAGCTGCAGACGCAGTTAATAATATCGTGGTCCACAAATGTGTGTGAGAGTGGGTTTTAAATCAAATATTTTATTATTACATTTGGAATGCTTTAAACCAACAGCGATGGCAACAGTCACATAATTATTTCATACTTTGGAAAACACAGTATTAGGCTATGTC